>NC_135814.1:101878414-102090914 GCF_964213995.1 Mustelus asterias | reverse complement strand
GTGAAAGCCTCCCCCCCCCCGGGCTGTCGGCTAGCCCAGAAACCCTCAGCGTCAACACTGGCTCCGAGTGGAGAATTTCCCAACTCACAACTGGGCCCGGGATGTGTACATAAAAAAACAGAACCAGCTCGCTTATATAGCATCTTTCCCAACCTGCCAGGATGTCCCAAAGCATTTTGCGGCACTCTTGAAATGTAAGTCACTGGAGGGAACATGGCAGCCAACTGGTGCACAGCAAGATCCCACAAAGAGTGAACAACCAGATGATCTGTTTTTTTTTGTTTTGTGCGATGTGGATTCAGGGACGAATGTTGGCCAAGGACTCTGAGGAGTCTCTTTATCAAAGCCACCGGAGAGAGCAGGACAGCACAGTTTCGATTTACAGTTCAAGACACCACCCGCCACCTGCATGCGGCACTCCCTCAGCGCTGCTCTGATAGGACTAGGTGTTTTGGTCAGGAGCGGGGCTCAAACCCATCACCTTCAGACCAAGTGTGGACAAGGCGTAAGAAGCAAAAGGGGCGCCCACTAACTTTTGAGCTCCAGGATCATCTTCACCAGCGCGGTGTCCCTCCAGTGCCAACCGCGAGGTGCCTTCTGCTTCTCGCTGACCAGCGTGACTGAGGTGGCGTGCGCGGGGTCCGCCTCGGACTGGATTGACCCGTTGGCGGCCAGGGCGCGCCTGTTGAAGAACATGGTCCGCTTGGGCCGCTTGAGGAAGAGGGTCAAGGTGAAGGCAAAGGCCACAAAGCCCAGGGAGATGTAGTTCAGAGTGAAAAACGGCACGTCGCCCAGGGTGACAAAGAGCTGCCCCAGCACCGAGCTGACAAAGACCCCCATGAGCACCGAGGAACGGGAGTAGCTCGCCACCTTCTGGTAGGACTGAAAGCTGACCAGGGTGAAGATGTAGGAGGAGTAGGCCACCCGCGCCGCCATGGTGATCCCGTAGAAGAACTCCATGAACTGCATCTGAAGCACGGTGGTTCCAAACAGCAGCAGTAGCCAGATTGCCACGTGACTGAGACTCTGGAGGATGAGGACGGGCTTGTAGCGGAGATAATCCGTCAATAGGAACACCGGAACCAGCACTGACATGTAGGAATAGGACAGGACTGGTGTGATCTCATTGGTGACCTGGGGGAAGGAACGCCAGGAAAAAGAAGACAGTTTAGAATAGGCCTCAACAACAACTTGCATTTATATAGCCCTTTATATTGACATTTGGCTATAACTCTCACCAACTTTTACAGATGCACCATAGAAAGCAATCTTTCTGGTTGTATCACAGCTTGGTATGGCTCCTGCTCTGCCCAAGACCGCAAGGAACTACAAAAGGTTGTGAATGAAGCCCAGACCATCACACAAACCAGCCTCCCATCAGAGACGAGGAAGAATTTCTTCTCTCAGAGGGTCATTAATATTTGGAATTCTCTACCCGAGGGGGCAGCGGCAGGGGGTGGGTAGGTGAAGGGGGAGGTGCTGGGTCTTTGAAAATATCCAAGACTGAATTTAGACAGATTTATCATTGACAGAAGAACGAAGGGTTGTGGGGTGGGGCCAATCCGGAAACTGTCCCAGTCCCCCCATGCCGACACTATAGTTAAGAAAGCCCACCAACACCTCTACATTCTCAGAAGACTAAGGAAATTTGGCTCATCAGCTACAACTCTGAACAACTTTTACAGATGCACCATAGAAAGCATTCTTTCTGGTTGCATCACAGCTTGGTATGGTTCCTGCTCTGCCCAAGACCGCAAGAAACTACAAAGGGTCGTGAATGAAGCCCAATCCATCACGCAAACCAGCCTCCATCCATTGACTCTGTCTACACTTCCCGCTGCCTCGGAAAAGCAGCCAGCATAATTAAGGACCCCCCCCACGCACCCCGGACATTCTCTCTTCCACCTTCTTCCTTCGGGAAAAAGGTACAAAAGTCTGAGGATACATACCAACCGACTCAAGAACAGCTTCTTCCCTGCTGCCATCAGACTTTTGAATGGACCTACCTTGCACTAAGTTGATCTTTCTCTACACCCTAGCTATGACTGGAACACTACATTCTGCACCCTCTCCTTTCCTTCTCTATGAACGGTATGCTTTGTCTGTATAGTGCGCAAGAAACAATACTTTTCACTGTATACTAATACATGTGACAATAATAAATCAAATCAAATCAAAACCTTGAACCCAATAACAACCTCCCAAGACTTTGCATAGGCGCATTATGTAGCAAACTCAAACACCAAGGTATACATAAGAGGGTGGAATGTTCCCATCCCTCCCACCGTAGCGGGCGGGACACGGATCATGCAAAGGTCTGTTGACCTCGGGTGGGATTTTCCTGCCTTGGGGTGAGTGCGGCCGGAAAATCCCACACAGAGACATCATCAGCTGTCCAAAAAGCTGATCAAAGGAATTACCAAATGTTGCTGTTTTAAAATTAGGGTAAACCCTTTTAGGACCGAGATGAGGAGAATTTTTTTTTCATAGAAGATAGGAGCAGGAGGCCATTCAGCCCTTCGAGCCTGCTCCCCCATTCATCACCATCATGGCTGATCATCCAACTCAATAGCCTAATCCTGCTTTCTCCCCATAACCTTTGATCCCATTCGCCCCAAGTGCTATATCCAGCCGCCTCTTGAATACATTCAATGTTTTGGCATCAACTACTTCCTGTGGTAATGAATTCCACAGGCTCACCACTCTTTGGGTGAAGAAATGTCTCCTCATCTCCGTCCTAAATGGTCTACCCCGAATCCTCAGACTGTGACCCCTGGTTCTGGACTCCCCCCACCATCGGGAACATCCTCCCTGCATCCACCCTGTCTAGTCCTGTTAGAATTTTATAAGTCTCTATGAGATCCCCCCTCATTCATCTGAACTCCAGTGAAAACAATCCTAACCTCGTCAACCTCTACTTATACATTCTCTCAAGAGGGTTGTGTAACTTTGGAACTCTCTGCCTCAGAAGGTGGAGGAGGCCGGTGGGTGGGGGTCACTGAATATTTTTTAAGGCAAAGAAAGATAGATTCTTTTTAGACGAGGGAATCAAATGTTATCGAGGTTGGATGAGAATGTGGAATTAGAAACACAAACAGATCAGCCATTATCTTACTGAATAGCAGTGAAAGCTTGAGGGGCCGAATGGCCTACTCCTGCTCCTATTTCGTACATCTGTATATTTACAAGTAGGTTCCAAGGAACAAGGGGCGGCACGGTGGCACAGTGGTTAACACTGCTGCCTCACAGAGCCAGGGACCTGGTTCGATTCCAGCCTCAGATCACTGTCTGTGTGGAGTTTGCACGTTCTCCCCGTGTCTGCATGGGTTTCCTCCGGGTGCTCCGGTTTCCTCCCACAGTCCAAAGAGGTGCAGATTAGGTAGTTTAGCCATGCTAAATTGCCCCTTAATGTCCAAAGATGTGTAGGTTAAGTGGATTAGCGGGATAAATATGTGGAGATGGGGTTATGGGGTTCGGGGAGGGGTGCGCCTGGATGAGATGCTCTGTCGGAGAGTCAGTGCAGACTCGATGGGCTGAATGGCCTCCATCTGCGCTGTAGCGATTCCATGATCGTAAAGTCGGAGAGGCAGAGAGAGGTTTAGGGAGGGAGCTTCAACCACAGCTAACGAAGCTACCAATGGTGGAGCGAGTGGAACTGGAAATGTGCAGGAGGCTAGAATGGGAGGAGCGCAGAGATCTGGGTGGGTTGTGGGGCTCGAGGTGGTTACAGAGGTCGGGGGGCAAGCGAGGCAGTGGGGAGATCCAAACACAAGGGTGAGATTTTTGCGACTTGACAGAAGACAGTTCAAGAACTGCTCTTAAACTTAAACCAACTGCTGCATGTGTTTATGTGACTATAATCACGTATCACTCTTTGGACTTTTGTAATTGGCCTTTTAGCAACTGCGAAGGTTAAACCAGCCTGATAGCTCATTGATATGAGAACACACTTTGCTAAATTACTGAGGAATTCTCTGACTAAACAATTTTCCTGCTTCTCGCTCTCTCTCTCCCTCCCGAAAAGCCCAAACTTGCATTGATAAAGACCACTGGCATAAAAACGCGTGTCAAAGCCCCGAAAGATGGAACAAAATGGATGTTGAGCCCTGAAATGGAGCTGGATAAGCAGAAAGATTTGTCAAAGAGGTGGGTTTTCAGTCAGATGTTCAAAGGAGAGACATAGAGGGGGTTAAGGATGGAATTCCAGAGTTTATAGGGACTAGTCCATTCGAATCATAGAATCCCTACAGTGCAGGAGGAGGCCATTCAGCCCATCGAGTCCACACCGACTCTCTAACAAAGTATCTTACCAAGTCCTCATCCCCACTCTATTCCCATAACCCCCACATATTTACCCCGCTAATCCCTCTAACCTACACATCTTTGGACACTAAGGGGAAATTTAGCATGGCCAATCCACCCTAACCTGCACATCTTTGGAGTGTGGGAGGAAACTGGAGCACCCGGAGGAAACCCACGCAGGCATGGGGAGATAGGCATCTTCTGTCCGTGTGGAGTTTGCATGTTCTCCCTGTTCCGGCGTGGGTTTCCCCCGGGTGCTCCGGTTTCCTCCCACAGTCCAAAGATGTGAGAGTTAGGTTGGCCATGCTAAATTGACCCTTAGTGATGGTGGGGCGGCGGGGGGGGGGGGGGGGGGGGGGGGGGCAGGGTGGGGTTGGAGAACAGTTCAAGGGTGAGCCTGGGGAAGATACTATGCTGGAGAGTCGGTGCAGACTTGATGGGCCGAATGGCTTCCTGATGGGCTAAACAGTGGCACAGAGGTTGGCACTGCTGCCTTACAACGCCAGGGATCCTGGTTCAATTTCCGGCTTGGGTCGCTGTCTGTGCGGAGTCTGCATGTTCTCCCCGTGTCTGCGTGGGTTTCTTCCGGGTGCTCCGGTTTCCTCCCACAGTCGGAAAGACGTGCTGGTTAGGGTGCATTGGCTGTGCTAAATTCTCCCTCAGTGTACCCGAACAGGCGCCGGAGTGTGGCAACTTGGGGATTTTCACAGTAACTTAATCGCAGTGTTAATGTAAGCCTACTTGTGGCTAATAAATAAATTTGAATAAAACCTTTCTGCGCAGTAGGGTTTCTATGGGTCTATGAAGGTTAAGTGTTTGAAGCCTCAGTTATCGGCTCTGTGACTGTTGCTTTTATAGGGTTGAATGTTCAGCAATTAGTGTTCAGAGGAAGGTACTGAACAGGAGTTCTTATTGACCTCAGCATTTCCATACTCACAATTATGTGTGTATATGGGGTGAATGGGCATGAGGGAGGATGAGTTGGCATGGGGTGTCATGGACAGTGTGTGGGGTTTGGGTGAGACAGAGCGAGGATTGAGGCCTGGAGGGCCAAACTGCTTTTGTTACAGCCACGACAGAGTCCCCGACAAACGAGACGGGCCTTCTAACCATCCTGCCTCAGCACTCACCATCCACTGCCCCTAGAACCCAGTCCCAGAGTCGGGGAGGTACCCGATTCTGTCCCATACCAACCCCCAGAGCATAAATTGAGAGAGGGGCTGGGCCACCTCGTCCCAACACGCGCCGTCTCGACCTACCTACACCGGGAACGCAAACTCGGAGCTGGGTATCAGGAAAGCAGGCTGGCAATGTCAAGGAATTGGGAGAGGTGTCAGAGAGGTCACGCTGGGTGTTGTTAGTGTGGGCTGCAGATCGATCCTTTGGGTTGGGGGGGCTGGGGAGAGGAGGGTACTCCGGAGGTTACAATATAGGGGGAGCAAAAATTTGGGAAGGCGCTTCTGGAATCAGTTGGATAGGGATGAGTTTTTTAAAATTCATTCATGGGAAGTGGGCATCGCTGGCTGGGCCACCATTTAATGCCCATCATTAATTGCCCGAGGGCAGTTGAGAGTCAACCACATGGCTGTGGCTCTGGAGTCACATGCAGGCCAGACCAGGTAAGGACGGCAGATTTCCTTCCCTAAAGGACATTAGTGAACGAAAGAATCCCTGCACTACAGGAGGCCATTCAGCCCATTGAGTCTGCACCAACAATAATCCCACCCAAGCCCTATCCCGGCAATCTCACACATCCATCCTGCCAATCCCCCCAATAGGGCAAATTTAGCACGGCCAATCCACCTAACCCCCACATCTTTAGAGTGTGGGAGGAAACCAGAGCACCCGGAGGAAACCCACGCAGACACGGGGAGGAAGTGCAGAGTCCGCACAGACAGTGACCCAAGCCGGGAATCGAACCCGGGTCCCTGGCGCTGTGAGGCAGCAGGGCTAACCACTGTGCCACCGTGCTTTTAATAAAAGATATCTGGAATTAAGAATCTACTGATGACCATGAAACCATTGTCAATTCTCGGAAAACCCATCTGGTGGCACAGTGGTTAGCACTGTTGCCTCTCAGCGCCAGGAACCCGGTTTCGATTCCCGGCCTGGGTCACTGTCTGTGTGGAGTTTACACGTTCTCCCCGTGTCTGCGTGGGTTTCCTCCGCGTGCTCCGGTTTCCTCCCACAGTCTGAAAGACGTGCTGGTTAGGGTGCATTGACGGTGCTAAATTCCCCCTCAGTGTACCCGAACAGGTGCCGGAGTGTGGCAACTGGGGGATTTTCACAGTAACTTCATTGCAGTGTTAATGTAAGCCTACTTGTGACACTATAGTTCCACCATCTGCCGTGGCAGGATTTGAACCGGGGTCCCCAGAACATCAGCTGAGTTTCTGGATTAATAGTGCAGCGATAATACCACTAGGCCATCGCCTCGCAGCCAGTGGAACCAGGAGAGAGCTATCCGACACCACAGAAGGGGACATGACTGGGGTACGGTGTGGGGTAACCGTGCCAAAGGCAGTTAAGAGGTGGGGGAAGGGTAATGCAGGGGGTGTCTCTTTGGTGAGGGGCTTTGAGTACACGGTTGGAGTAGTAACCCTCCTGGCTGGGTTTAAACCTCTGCTGTGGGACTTTGACCCTATCTTCTGCTGATTCAGAGGAGAGAATTCTACCAATTAAGAGCTGGCACTGAAGTGGCTCGGGGGCCGAGAGAGAGAGAGAGAGAGAGAAAGTAAGCATGCTTCCAGAGAGGGCTGGAGTACTCAATGTTAATGATGCCACTCTGGATGAGTTCTGAGTTTGCTGGTGAATGTAGAATGGATGGCGATTGTTTGACTTTACACAGAAGCGACAGGAACAGCTACTGTTTGTTTAGAAGCAGAATAAGGTCCATTCTATCCGAAGTGGAGTACAGGTCAAGAGTACGACCTTTGACCCCGGCCCTGTTGCGATGGGTTTTATCTGTGAGCTGACTCAGGCTCAATGCATCTCATTCCAATGGTTTTCGCAATGTATCAGCTGGTTAATAATCCCCACAGGCTTCACACCAACCCTGCCAATTATCACACAGGGAATGTGTCCCCAGCAAACTCGCACGGGCTCACAATCCCTCATTGCCATGCATGCATGCACACACACGTGTACATGCACATGCGTGCACACACCTGAGACAGAAACACAGACACATGCATGTACATACACACACAAGTGCACACACACACACATGTACTTACACACACAAGCGAGCACACGCACGTATGTACTTACACACACACACACACGGGTGTATGCATGTGCGTACACACATACGCGCACACGCATGTACATATACACATGCACACACATGTACACGCACATGCACGCGCGCACATGCATGTGTGCACGCATGTACATACACACATACACGTGCACACGCATGTCCTTACACACATGCACGCCTCACGCATGTACATACATACACACACACGTACACACAGTTGCCTCACTTCCAAACTGCCTCCAGCTGGCAATGCTCGCCCCTGCCTCAGTGCAGTCCCACTCCTCACACAGTGATCAATGCCCAAACCCTGGCTGTGTGTTTGTGAGGCGCAAAACACACAAGCCCAGCCAATCTTCACCCATTGTCCACACGTCCACACTTCCCAACGGGATCCCGGAGACTCTGATCAAGACAAAGATGCCAGATCTCATTCTCCTCTTTACCACAACGTGACCAATCCCAGTAAAACCCTTCCTCATTGGCCCAATGAAACGTCCGCCAACACGGCACGGGCCAAGGAATGTCTTTGTGCTGTCTAATGCTAATTGACAGCCTTTCCTAGATTCATTCACAGCACAGGGGAGGCCATTCAGTCCATCATGCCTCCTACTAGCTCTCCCAATTAATCCCATTCACCTCCCAGTTCCTCCTCATCAAGTATTTACCCAGTTCCTCGAGGACATTTACGACAGAATCCTTTCAGGTATCGCATTCCCACTCAGAGCAACTCGCTGAGTCAAAGAAGAACCTTCTCACCTCGTTCCCCCTGGTTCATTTTGGCAAAGACCGCAGCTTCTTCTTCCAAAATTACATTTCTCCTCATATACTCAATCAAAGCCCTTTGCAACTTCAAACTCGAATAGTTTATAACCTTACTCAGAATGCGTCTGCTCAGCATAACTGTCCCACCTGGATGAGTCAAAACAACATTGACTTTGACAGAAAGGTTATTCTTTCCAATTCACTTTATGGGATGTGGGCATCACTGACTGGCCAGCATTTATTGCCCATCCCTAGTTGCCCTTGAAGAGGTATTTAAGTGTCAACCACATTACTGTGGCTCTGGAGTATCTGTAGGCCAGACCGGGTAAGGACGGCAGATTTCCTTCTCTAAAGCAGAACCTGATGGGTTTTTCCAACAATCAACAATGGTTTCATGGTCATCATAGAGTCATAGAATCTCTACAGTGCAAAGGGAGGCCATTCGGCCCATCAAGTCTGGACCAACCACAGTCCCACCCAGGCCCTATCCCCACGTATTTACCCTGCTAGTCCCCCTGACACTAAGGGGCAATTTAGCATGGCCAATCCACCTAACCCGCACATCTTTGGAGTGTGGGAGGAAACCAGAGCACCCGGAGGAAACCCACGCAGACTCGGGAAGAATGTACAAACTCCACACAGACAGTGACCCGGCTGGAATTGAACCCGGGTCCCTGGCGCTGTGAGGCAGTAGTGTTTGTCATATGAGGAGTGGTTGAGGAGTCTAGGTCTGCACTCGATGGAGTTTAGAAGGATATGAGGGGGGGTCCAATTGAAACTTACAGAATATCTTAAGTTTATTTATTAGTGTCACAAGTAGGCTTACATTAACACTGCAATGAAGTTACTGTGAAAACCTCCTAGTCGCCAAACTCTGGTGCCTGTTCGGGTACACTGAGGGAGAATTTAGCACGGCCAATCAACATAAATGCATTCCAGACAAGCCAATGGCTTGTGGTCAACCGTGTTTGATGTGGAGCGATGCCTCTCAAGCTACAAGGCCCCCCGGCGACTGGCTAGCGACCTGTTCAGGGGAATTACCAGCTATGGAAACGGGTGAAAGTCCAACCTTAGTGGCACCACATGGTGCGAGAAGAGGAAAGAATGATAAATCCGGGAAGGAATTCAGGGGAAACTCTGCGAGTGGAATTCACTCTGCGCAGTTGAGGTAAATAGGCTGGATATATTTTGGGGAACGCCCAATAACCACGTGAGAGGGTAAGCAATGGAAGATAATAAGGTAGCGTATGTTTCTGCGCTGTCTCTTATCTGTGTAAAACAGATGAAGCCAGTAGTTCATTCCACACAGGGGATAATTCTCCGTAAAATGTAGAGCAGTGAAATTCCCGTGGAGTCGGTAATGAAGTTCCAACTTAATCCTGGACAACTGAGAACAGAGCTCATTAAAACCAAAAATAACAGCGCCAGGGGTGGGGGGGTGGGGTGGGGGGGCGATATTCGACAAGCCAATGGGAATGACATTAGCAATAGGTATCCAAGTAGTTGCAATGGCATGCACGGGTCTGGAACAGCCAATTCTCACATAGCTAAAAAAAAATCAGGAATTGTGCTAATTGCCCAAGAAATTCTTTGATGCGGTGTCCTTCAAACCCTCAGGTGCCCTCATAGAATTTCTACAGTGCAGAAGGAGGCCATTTGGCCCATCGAGTCTGCACCGACCACAATCCCACCCAGGCCCTATTCCCGTAACCCCACACATTTACTCTGATAATCCCCCTGACACTACGGGGCAATTTAGCACGGCCAATCCACCCATCTTTGGACTGTGGGAGGAAACTGGAGCACCCGGAGGAATCCCACGCAGACACGGGGAGAATGTGCCGTCTCCACACAGACAGTGACCCAAACCGGGAATCGAACCGGGGTCCCTGGCGCTGTGAAGCAGCAGTGCTAACCCACTGTGCCACTGCACATCCCTCCCGTCTCTCAAAGCACTTTCTCGCCACTGAAGTGCTTTGGGAGGCATGTTGCACATGCACAGCAAGATCCCACAGACAGAGCAGGTGGGTGGTGGCAGCAGGATAGTGGGTTTGAGCAATGTTGGGTCAAAGGGACATGAGGACAACTGCCCCCCCCCCCGCCCAGGGGATCTTTTACATCCCCGGGACGTATAAGCAGCTGATCCGTGAGACAGTTCCTCTGACAGTTAAGCACTCCCTCATGGGGAGATCCACCTGGACATGGCATTGAGGTCGCTGGAGCTGGCACTGAACCCACAACATTCAGACTCAGAGGGGAGGGCATTACCTCTGGATCATGGACTGCCCTCCCCATGCCAAACAGTGCCAGTTCTTTATCCCACCCCCAGTCCTTGGTAAGACGGAACCCTCGAGATGTCTGACGGGAGGGAAAAGCTTAAAGCCTGAGGCTCAGTCGAGCGTTCCTTTATGCATGACTGCATAAAGAAGACCACGCAGGTACAAATCTGGAGACGGCAACGTTGATCGACGAAGCAGAAGGAATACTCCCTAACACACAGAGCAATCTCTCCTGGAGAGGGGGCGAGAGAACACACAAAATATAGTACAGCACAGGAACAGGCCCTTCGGCCCATCAAGCCTGCGCCAACACATGACACCTTTCTAAACTAAAGATCTTTTTCCTCTTCACTGTCCGTATCCCTCTATTCACTGCCTCTTCATGTACCTGGGCAGCACGGTGGCACAGTGGTTAGCACTGCTGCCTCACAGCGCCAGGGACCTGGGTTCGATTCCTGGCTTGGGTCACTGTCTGTGCGGAGTCTGCACATTCTCCCCGTATCTGAATGGGTTTCCTCCGGGTGCTCTGGTTTCCTCCCACAGTCCAAAGATGTGCGGGTTAGGTGGATTGGCCATGCTAAATTGCCCCTAAGTGTCAGGGGGACGAGCTAGGTTAAATGCACGGGATTATGAGGATAGGGTCTGGGTGGGATTGTTGGCGGTGCAGGCTTAATGGACCGAATGGCCTCCTCCTGCACTGTAGGATTCTATGATAGCCTCTTAAACGTTGCTATCATATTTGCTTCTACCACCTCCTCTGGCAGTGCATTCCAGGCACTTACCACCCTCTGTGTTAAAAACCTGCCTCTCACATCTCCTTTAAACTTTCCCCCTTTTACCCATGTCCCCTAGTCATTGACATTTCCACCCTGAGAAAAAGCTTCTGACTATCCACTCTGTCCATGCCCCTCATCATTTTGTAGACTTCTATCGGGTCGCCCCCTCAACCTCTGACGTTCCAGTGAGAACAACCAAAGTTTCTCCAATCTCTCCTCATAGCTAATGCCCTCCATGCCAGGCAACATCCTGGTAAATCTTTTCTGTACCCTCTCCAAAGCCTCCACATCCTTCTGGTAGTGTGGCGACCAGAATTGAACATTCTATTCCAAATGTGACCCAACTAAAGTTCTCTATAGCTGCAACATGACTTGACAATTTTTATACTCTACGCCCCGAGCGATGAAGGCAAGCATGCCCTCATCTTTGTGAATGTAGCCCAATCCATCACGCAAACTAACCTCCCATCCATTGATTCTGTCTATACTTCCCGCTGCCTCGGCAAAGCAGCCCGCATAACTAAGGACCCCACACACCCCTGACATTCTCTCTTCCACCTTCTTCCGTCGGGAAAAAGATACAAAAGTCTCAGGCCAAGAAAAGCTTCTTCTCTGCTGCTGTCAGACTTTTGAATGGACCTACCTTGCATTAAGTTGATCTTTCTCTACACCCGAGCTATGACTGTCACACTACATTCTGCACTCTCCTTTCCTTCTCTATGAACAGTATGCTTTGTCTGTATAGTGCGCAAGAAACAATACTTTTCACTGTATACTAATACATGTGACAATAATAAATCAAATCAAAACCATGCACTTTCTAGACCACCACTGGTTGCCACTTTCAGGGAAGAATGAACTGAGTGGGCCAAATGGCCTCCCCAACTTGTACAAACAAGGGATCTAACGCCTTTAATATGCTCAGCACATCGATGGAGGCATCTACCCACTGAGGCTTAAAGTGATCAAAGCTGGGAGTCATGGTGGGTTCTTGTTTACACTTTCTCCCCCAGGCTGCTGACGCTGTAACTCCCATTACAGGGCGGTGTGGTGTCATTGGGCGGGTATGTCTCCAGCAACATCAACTTATATTTACATTGCACTCTTTAAAAACAACACAACCTCCCAAGGCACTTCAGATCAAACACTGACTGGCTGTGTACAACCCTGGCCTCCCTTATCAAAGAATCCCGACAGTGTAGAAGGAGGCCATTTGGCCCATCGAATCAAGGCCCATTCAGGGCAATGGGCCAAGTGCTGGCAAGTGGGATTAGGTGGGCAGCTCAGGGCGTTTCATTCGTCGCTGCAGACTCAATGGGCCGAAGGGCCTCTTCTGCACTGTGGGATTCTGTGGTTCTGTGAGGCTGCACTGACCACAATCCCACACAGGCCCTATCCCCAAAGCCCCATGTATTTACCCTGCTAACCCCTTGACACTAATTTAGCATGGCCAATCCACCTAACCTGCACATCTTTGGACTGTGGGAGGAAACCGGAGCACCCGGAGGAAACCCACGCAGACACGGGGAGAACATGCAGACTCCGCACAGACAGTGACCCAAACCGGGAATCGAACCCGGCTCCCCTGGCGCTGTGAGGCAGCAGTGCCAACCACTGTGCCACAGTGCAGCCTCAAGATTCAGAAAGTTCATGGGTTCAAGTCCCACTCCTAGAGAGGCTTCGATGTTGATCGAGTCATAGAGCTTTTACAGCACAGAAAGAGGCCCTTCAGCCCATCATGTCTGTGTCAGCTATCAAGCACCTATCTATTCTCATCCCATTATCCAGCACTTGGTACTTGTACGCGATGGCGTTTCAAGTGCTCATCTAAATGCTTCTTAAATGTTGTGAAGTTTCCCGCCTCCACCACCCTCTGGGTGAACAACTCTAACCAACTTAAAAAGCATTCTTTCTGGTTGTTTCACAGCTTGGTGTGGCTCCTGCTCTGCCCAAGACCGCAATAAACTACAAAAGGTCGTGAATGTAGCCCAATCCATCACTCAAACCAGCCTCCCATCCATTGACTCTGTCTACACTTCCCGCTGCCTTGGAAAAGCAGCCAGCATAATTAAGGACCCCACGCACCCCGGACATTCTCTCTTCCACCTTCTTCTGTCAGGATAAAGATACAAAAGTCTGAGGTCACATACCAACCGACTCAAGAACAGCTTCTTCCTTGCTGCTGTCAGACTTTTGAATGATCCTACCTCGCACTAAGTTGATCTTTCTCTGCACCCTAGCTATGATTCTCTCCTTTCCTTCTCTATGAACAGTATGCTTTTGTCTATATAGTGCGCAAGAAACAATACTTTTCACTGTATACTAATACATGTGACAATAATAAATCAAATCAAAAAGTGTTTTCTCAAATCCCCTCTAAATCTCCAGCCCCTGACCTTAAATCTATGCCCCTGGTTATTGACCCCTCTACTAAGCGAGGCGGGGAGGTGGGGGGGGGGGGGGGGGGCGGAGGAATTCCTTCCTATCGACTTTATCTATGTCCCCTGTAGCTTAATACACCTCAATCAGGTCCTCCCTCAGCCTTCTCTGTTCTAAGGAAAACCACCCCAATCTGATCAGCCTCTCTTCATAGATCAAACGTTCCAACCCAGGCAAGATCCTGGTGAATCTCCTCTGCACTCTCTCCAGTGCAACCGCATCCTTCCTATAGGGTGGCAACCAGCACTGCGCACAATACTCCAACTGTGGCCCAATGGGTGTTTTATACAGCTCCAACACAACCTCCCATCCAGAACTCATCCAGGTCTGCACACAGTGCTCCAGTACCAGCATTGGACAGTTATACGAAATCCCATGCCAAATTATAGAATCCCTACAGGGCAGAAGGAGGCTATTCGGCCCATCGAGCCTGCACCGACAACAATCCCACCCAGGCCCTATCCCCGTAACCCTATGTATTTACCCTGCTCGTCCCCTGGCACTTTATTGAATTTATTTATTAGTGTTACACTAACACTGCATTGAAGTTACTGTGAAAATCCTCTAGTTGCCACACTCCGGCACCTGTTCGGGTACACTGAGGGAGAATTTAGCATGACCAATGCACCTAACCAGCACGTCTTTCAGACTGTGGAAGGAAACCTGAGCACCCGGAGGAAACCTACGCAGACACGGGGAGAATCTGCAAACTCCACACAGACAGTGACCCGACGCTGGAATTGAACCCAGGTCCCTGGCGCTGTGAGGCAGCAGTGCTAACCACTGTGCCACCGTGCCGTACCATTAGGAGAATCACTAACCCACACCATCCCCAATACATTGAAGAGGAACTGGGAATGTTTCTCCCCGGTGTCCCGTCCAATATGTATTGCTGATTCAACATCACTGGAACAGGCTTAAGGTTAATGTGCAGGTTCAGTCGGCAGTTAGGAAGGCAAATGCAATGTTAGCGTTCATGTCTAGAGGGCTAGAATACAAGAGCAGGGATGTACTTCTGAGGCTGTATATGGCTTTGGTCAGGCCCCATTTGGAGTATTGTGAGCAGTTTTGGGCCCCATGCCTAAGGAAGGATGTGTTGGTCTTGGAAAGGGTCCAGAGGAGGTTCACAAGAATGATCCCTGGAATGAAGAGCTTGTCGTATGAGGTACGGTTGAGGACTCTGGGTCTGTACTCGGAGTTTAGAAGGATGAGGGGAGATCTTATTGAAACTTACAGGATACTGAGAGGCCTGCATAGAGTGGACGTGGAGAGGATGTTTCCACCAGTAGGAAAAACTAGAACCAGAGGGCACAACCTCAGGCTAAAGGGACCATCCTTTAAAACAGAGATGAGGAGGAATTTCTTCAGCCAGAGAGTGGTGAATCTGTGGAACTCATTGCCACGGGCTGTGAAGGCCAGGTCATTGAGTGTCTTTTAAGACAGAGATAGATAGGTTCTTGATTAATAAGGGGATCAGGGGTTCCTCACAGGAGTATGATTGGACAGACCATAATACTGAGACACGCGGGGAGATACTGGGACAGATGACCAAGAGCTTACAGAATGGGGTAGGTCTTCAGGGGGAAAGGAGGTAGAGGAACAAAAGAGAAAATAGCCAATTGTACCAGAAGATATTTCATAATGACTCCAAAGAGACGATAGATCCTTCTTGCATTATACAACAGGACCAATAATCGTACCAATAAATGCCCCTTCGTGTCCAAAGATGTGCAGGTTCGGGGGATTGGCCTGGGTAAGATGCTCTTTCGGAGAGTCGGTGCAGCCTCGATGAGCTGAATAGCCTCCTCCTGCACTGTCGAACCACAGAAATGATACAGCGCAAAAGTGGGGCCATTCTGCCCATCTTGCCCATGCTGACCCCAAAAACACCCAGGTGCCCTTTCTAACCCCATCTTCCTGCACACGGTTCACTGTCGGAATCTGTGGAAAGAGTACTTGGGGATGTCCCAAGGACGGGACAGGCGCTATCTAAATGCAAGTCCTCCTGTCATTTCAAACCCATTCCCGGGCAAGCTGTGCTGTTGGGGAGGATCACTCGGGTCCTGTCGCTCACTGGGACTGTCTGTCTCTGAATCCTCAGCCTGAGCTGAGGTAGCAACAGAAAGCAATGTCATTTGACAACAAACTCTTGCATCCGTGTAGACACGGGTTCTTTCATTCCAAAAGACCTGCGGGTTAGGTGGATCGGCCGTGGTAAATCAGCCCCTTAGTGTCAGGGGGATTAGCAGGGTAAATGCATGGGGTTATGGGGATAGGGCCTGGGTGGGATTGTGATCAGTGCAGACTCGATGGGCCGAATGGCCTCCTTCTACACTGTAGGGATTCTACGATTCACAGGTCCTCACTGAGAGACACAAGGTGCTGGGACAAGTAACCAGAAGGCACGGTGGCACAGTGGTTAGCACTGCTGCCTCACAGCACCAGGGACCCGGGATCGATTCCCGGCTTGGGGTCACTGTCTGTGCGGAGTCTGCACGTTCTCCCCGTGTCTGCGTGGGTTTCCTCCGGGTGATCCGGTTTCCTCCCACAGCCCAAAGATGTGCGGGTAAGATGGATTGGCCAGGCTAAATTACCCCTTAGTGTCGGGGGACTAACTAGGGTAAATCCGCGGGGTTATGGGGATAGGGCCTGGGTGGGATTGTGGTCGGTACAAACCCGATGGGCCGAATGGCCTCCTGCATTGTAGGGATTCTATGATGCTATGAAGGTGAAATTTCTTCAGAGCGCGCATTAAGAACAACAGACACACATTCATTCTCTCTTTTCTTCCGCGGTTAACCTCTCCCCGTCTCTACTCACTTGCTCCCTGGTGAAATTCTTGTCCGGCCCCAGCAGGTATGGGGTGATGAAGCTTTCCGCAGGCTTAATCTGCGCCATGAACCCATAAAAGCACAGGTACAAGACGGAGAACCTCCAGCACTCTCCGGGTTGCTGGAGGGGCTTCTCCGAGACCTCGGGGTCCATCGCTCTCTCTCTCTCGCTGGCTCCCCTCTGTTCTGTTGCTTCTCTCTCCCTCCTCATAGGTCAACAGCGAACACCAACCGAGCCTCACCGCCTGTGCGGCAGTCCCCTAGACCAAAGGTGCACAAGTCCCACCACTCCTGGACCCTGTGGGGGTTGAGAGGGGTAAGGGGGAGACAGTGTTCTCACTCAACAGGTCAAATGTCCCCTGTGTTGAAGAGCCTGTGCAGGGCTTGGGTCTCTTTGCTGCCGATGGGAGCTCTGATAGAGCACAAGAGCCATCAACAGGACACCAATAGCTCCTCTGCAAGTTGCAGGCGTCTGCAGAGCTCCCAGAGACTGACCGTTGATTATAAGCTGACTCAATAACCACGCCTCCAAATTTGGAACACGGAGGGAAAACATTGGGTCCCCTTCAGAACAACTTTTTACAGCACTTACCCACAAGCCTGTCCTCTGCCCAATGCAAGCTGGGATTTGGAGTCCCTCAGACACTCCCCCGGAGCTGGGACAGCTCTGACTTGCACTACACATACCAATGAGCAGTGCTTCGAACAAGGAGATTATTTGAATGACAGGCAACCAGTTTGTCAACTCCCCCGTATCCATGAGGTTGCCATCGTCTGGGACTTGCTAGTAATTTAACTCAAACATGCCTGAGTCGGGGGGGATGTGAGCTTCCTTTGAGCTTTATTGGCTTCACACTTTAGCGGTGAGCCTGCAGAATGAAGACAGTGACTCAACAGCACAAATACATTCACAATGAGAAGTGGAAAAGGACTCTCACACACGCCTGACAAAAACTAATTCATTTCCTGCCTTAGGCGAGCAAGGAGAATGATCTGAGTATATTACAGTGAAACACTGTATAAAACATTCCCCAGTGTATTACAGTGAAACACTGTATAAAATATTCCCCAGTATAGTACAGTGAAACACTGTATAAAACATTCCCCAGTATAGTACAGTGAAACACTGTATAAAACACTCCCCAGTATATTACAGTGAAACACTGTATAAAACATTCCCCAGTATAGTACAGTGAAACACTGTATAAAACACTACCCAGTATATTACAGTGAAACACTGTATAAAACATTCCCCAGTATATTACAGTGAAACACTGTATAAAACAGTCTCCAGTATATTACAGTGAAACACTGTATAAAACAGTCCCCAGTATATTACAGTGAAACACTGTATAAAACATTCCCCAGTATATTACAGTGAAACACTGTATAAAACACTACCCAGTATATTACAGTGAAACACTGTATAAAACATTCCCCAGTATATTACAGTGAAACACTGTATAAAACAGTCCCCAGTATATTACAGTGAAACACTGTATAAAACAGTCCCCAGTATATTACAGTGAAACACTGTATAAAACATTCCCCAGTATATTACAGTGAAACACTGTATAAAACATTCCCCAGTATATTACAGTGAAACACTGTATAAAACACTACCCAGTATATTACAGTGAAACACTGTATAAAACATTCCCCAGTATAGTACAGTGAAACACTGTATAAAACATTCCCCAGTATAGTACAGTGAAACACTGTATAAAACACTCCCCAGTATATTACAGTGAAACACTGTATAAAACATTCCCCAGTATAGTACAGTGAAACACTGTATAAAACACTACCCAGTATATTACAGTGAAACACTGTATAAAACATTCCCCAGTATATTACAGTGAAACACTGTATAAAACAGTCCCCAGTATATTACAGTGAAACACTGTATAAAACAGTCCCCAGTATATTACAGTGAAACACTGTATAAAACATTCCCCAGTATATTACAGTGAAACACTGTATAAAACACTACCCAGTATATTACAGTGAAACACTGTATAAAACATTCCCCAGTATATTACAGTGAAACACTGTATAAAACAGTCCCCAGTATAGTACAGTGAAACACTGTATAAAACATTCCCCAGTATAGTACAGTGAAACACTGTATAAAACATTCCCCAGTATAGTACAGTGAAACACTGTATAAAACACACCCCAGTATATTACAGTGAAACACTGTATAAAACATTCCCCAGTATATTACAGTGAAACACTGTATAAAACATTCCCCAGTATAGTACAGTGAAACACTGTATAAAACATTTCCCCAGTATAGTACAGTGAAACACTGTATAAAACACACCCCAGTATATTACAGTGAAACACTGTATAAAACATTCCCCAGTATATTACAGTGAAACACTGTATAAAACATTCCCCAGTATATTACAGTGAAACACTGTATAAAACATTCCCCAGTATATTACAGTGAAACACTGTATAAAACATTCCCGAGTGCATTACAGTGAAACACTGTATAAAACATTCCCCAGTATATTACAGTGAAACACTGCATAAAACACTCCCCAGTGTATTACAGTGAAACACTGTATAAAACATTCCCCAGTATATTACAGTGAAACACTGTATAAAACATTCCCCAGTATATTACAGTGAAGCACTGTATAAAACATTCCCCAGTATATTACAGTGAAACACTGTATAAAACATCCCCCAGTATATTACAGTGAAGCACTGCATAAAACATTCCCCAGTGTATTACAGTGAAACACTGTATAAAATATTCCCCAGAATATTACAGTGAAACACTGTATAAAATATTCTCCAGTGTATTACAGTGAAGCACTGTATAAAACACTCCCCAGTATATTACAGTGAAACACTGTATAAAACATTCCCCAGTGTATTACAGTGAAACACTGTATAAAACATTCCCCAGTGTATTACAGTGAAGCACTGTATAAAACATTCCCCAGTGTATTACAGTGAAACACTGTATAAAACACTCCCCAGTGTATTACAGTGAAGCACTGTATAAAACACTCCCCAGTATATTACAGTGAAACACTGTATAAAACATTCCCCAGTGTATTACAGTGAAACACTGTATAAAACATTCCCCAGTGTATTACAGTGAAGTACTGTATAAAATATTCCCCAGAATATTACAGTGAAACACTGTATAAAACATTCCCCAGTGTATTACAGTGAAACACTGTATAAAACATTCCCGAGTGTATTACAGTGAAGCACTGTATAAAGCATTCCCCATTATATTACAGTGAAACACTGTATAAAACACTCCCCAGTATATTACAGTGAAACACTGTATAAAGCATTCCCCAGTGTATTACAGTGAAACACTGTATAAAACATTCCCGAGTGTATTACAGTGAAGCACTGTATAAAGCATTCCTCATTATATTACAGTGAAACACTGTATAAAACACTCCCCAGTATATTACAGTGAAACACTGTATAAAACATTCCCCAGTGTATTACAGTGAAACACTGTATAAAACATTCCCCAGTGTATTACAGTGAAGCACTGTATAAAGCATTCCCCATTATATTACAGTGAAACACTGTATAAAACACTCCCCAGTATATTACAGTGAAGCACTGTATAAAGCATTCCCCATTATATTACAGTGAAACACTGTATAAAACACTCCCCAGTATATTACAGTGAAACACTGTAGAAAACATTCCCCAGTGTATTACAGTGAAACACTGTATAAAACTCTCCCCAGTGTATTACAGTGAAACACTGTATAAAACACTCCCCAGTATATTAGCGTGAAACACTGGATAAACCATTCCCCAGTATATTACAGTGAAACACTGTATAAAACACTCCCCAGTGTATTACAGTGAAACACTGTATAAAACACTACCCAGTATATTACAGTGAAACACTGTATAAACCATTCCCCAGTGTATTACAGTGAAGCACTGTATAAAGCATTCCCCAGTATATTACAGTGAAACACTGTATAAAACACTCCCCAGTATATTACAGTGAAACACTGTATAAAACATTCCCCAGTGTATTACAGTGAAACACTGCATAAAACTCTCCCCAGTGTATTACAGTGAAACATTGTATAAAACACTCCCCAGTATATTAGAGTGAAACACTGTATAAAACACTCCCCAGTATATTAGAGTGAAACACTGTATAAACCATTCCCCAGAATATTACAGTGAAACACTGTATAAAACACTCCCCAGTGTATTACAGTGAAACACTGTATAAAACATTCCCCAGTGTATTACAGTGAAACACTGTATAAAACACTCCCCAGTGTATTACAGTGAAGCACTGTATAAAGCATTCCCCAGTATATTACAGTGAAACACTGTATAAAACACTCCCCAGTATATTACAGTGAAACACTGCATAAAACATTCCCCAGTGTATTACAGTGAAACACTGTATAAAACATTCCCCAGTGTATTACAGTGAAACACTGTATAAAACACTCCCCAGTATATTACAGTGAAACACTGTATAAAACACTCCCCAGTATATTAGAGTGAAACACTGTATAAACCATTCCCCAGTATATTACAGTGAAACACTGTATAAAACACTCCCCAGTATATTACAGTGAAACACTGTATAAAACACTCCCCAGTATATTACAGTGAAACACTGTATAAAACATTCCCCAGTATATTACAGTGAAACACTGCATAAAACATTCCCCAGTATATTACAGTGAAGCACTGTATAAAACATTCCCCAGTGTATTACAGTGAAGCACTGCATAAAACACTCCCCAGTATATTACAGTGAAAAACTGTATAAAACACTCCCCAGTATATTAGAGTGAAACACTGTATAAACCATTCCCCAGTATATTACAGTGAAACACTGTATAAAACACTCCCCAGTATATTACAGTAAAACACTGTATAAAACACTCCCCAGTATATTACAGTGAAACACTGTATAAAACATTCCCCAGTATATTACAGTGAAACACTGCATAAAACATTCCCCAGTATATTACAGTGAAGCACTGTATAAAACATTCCCCAGTGTATTACAGTGAAGCACTGTATAAAACATTCCCCAGTGTATTACAGTGAAGCACTGTATAAAACATTCCCCAGTGTATTACAGTGAAGCACTGTATAAAACATTCCCCAGTGTATTACAGTGAAGCACTGTATAAAACATTCCCCAGTGTATTACAGTGAAGCACTGTATAAAACATTCCCCAGTGTATTACAGTGAAGCACTGTATAAAACATTCCCCAGTGTATTACAGTGAAGCACTGTATAAAACATTCCCCAGTGTATTACAGTGAAGCACTGTATAAAACATTCCCCAGTATATTACAGTGAAACACTGCATAAAACATTCCCCAGTATATTACAGTGAAACACTGCATAAAACACTCCCCAGTATATTACAGTGAAACAATGTATAAAACACTCCCCAGTATATTACAGTGAAACACTGCATAAAACGCTCCCCAGTATATTACATTGAAACACTGTATAAAACACTCCCCAGTATATTACAGTGAAACACTGCATAAAACGCTCCCCAGTATATTACAGTGAAGCACTGTATAAAACACTCCCCAGTGTATTACAGTGAAACACTGTATAAAACACTCCCCAGTATATTAGAGTGAAACACTGTATAAACCATTCCCCAGAATATTACAGTGAAACACTGTATAAAACACTCCCCAGTGTATTACAGTGAAACACTGTATAAAACATTCCCCAGTGTATTACAGTGAAACACTGTATAAAACACTCCCCAGTGTATTACAGTGAAGCACTGTATAAAACACTCCCCAGTATATTACAGTGAAACACTGTATAAAACACTCCCCAGTATATTACAGTGAAACACTGCATAAAACATTCCCCAGTGTATTACAGTGAAACACTGTATAAAACATTCCCCAGTGTATTACAGTGAAACACTGTATAAAACACTCCCCAGTATATTACAGTGAAACACTGTATAAAACACTCCCCAGTATATTAGAGTGAAACACTGTATAAACCATTCCCCAGTATATTACAGTGAAACACTGTATAAAACACTCCCCAGTATATTACAGTAAAACACTGTATAAAACACTCCCCAGTATATTACAGTGAAACACTGTATAAAACATTCCCCAGTATATTATAGTGAAACACGGCATAAAACATTCCCCAGTATATTACAGTGAAGCACTGCATAAAACACTCCCCAGTATATTACAGTGAAACACTGTATAAAACATTCCCCAGTGTATTACAGTGAAACACTGCATAAAACTCTCCCCAGTGTATTACAGTGAAACATTGTATAAAACACTCCCCAGTATATTAGAGTGAAACACTGTATAAACCATTCCGCAGTATATTACAGTGAAACACTGTATAAAACACTCCCCAGTGTATTACAGTGAAACACTGTATAAAACACTCCCCAGTATATTAGAGTGAAACACTGTATAAACCATTCCCCAGAATATTACAGTGAAACACTGTATAAAACACTCCCCAGTGTATTACAGTGAAACACTGTATAAAACATTCCCCAGTGTATTTCAGTGAAACACTGTATAAAACACTCCCCAGTGTATTACAGTGAAGCACTGTATAAAGCATTCCCCAGTATATTACAGTGAAACACTGTATAAAACACTCCCCAGTATATTACAGTGAAACACTGCATAAAACATTCCCCAGTGTATTACAGTGAAACACTGTATAAAACATTCCCCAGTGTATTACAGTGAAACACTGTATAAAACACTCCCCAGTATATTACAGTGAAACACTGTATAAAACACTCCCCAGTATATTAGAGTGAAACACTGTATAAACCATTCCCCAGTATATTACAGTGAAACACTGTATAAAACACTCCCCAGTATATTACAGTAAAACACTGTATAAAACACTCCCCAGTATATTACAGTGAAACACTGTATAAAACATTCCCCAGTATATTACAGTGAAACACTGCATAAAACATTCCCCAGTATATTACAGTGAAGCACTGTATAAAACATTCCCCAGTGTATTACAGTGAAACACTGTATAAAACACTCCCCAGTATATTACAGTGAAACACTGTATAAAACATTCCCCAGTATATTACAGTGAAACACTGCATAAAACATTCCCCAGTATATTACAGTGAAACACTGTATAAAACACTCCCCAGTATATTACAGTGAAGCACTGCATAAAACATTCCCCAGTATATTACAGTGAAGCACTGTATAAAACATTCCCCAGTATATTACAGTGAAACACTGCATAAAACACTCCCCAG
The DNA here is from genome assembly GCF_964213995.1 of Mustelus asterias. Lineage (NCBI taxonomy): Eukaryota > Metazoa > Chordata > Chondrichthyes > Carcharhiniformes > Triakidae > Mustelus > Mustelus asterias. The sequence goes on along the minus strand of NC_135814.1, from coordinate 102,066,974 downwards.
GATATTACAGTGAAACAATGTATAAAACACTCCCCAGTATATTACAGTGAAACACTGCATAAAACGCTCCCCAGTATATTACATTGAAACACTGTATAAAACACTCCCCAGTATATTACAGTGAAACACTGCATAAAACGCTCCCCAGTATATTACAGTGAAGCACTGTATAAAACACTCCCCAGTGTATTACAGTGAAACACTGTATAAAACACTACCCAGTATATTAGAGTGAAACACTGTATAAACCATTCCCCAGAATATTACAGTGAAACACTGTATAAAACACTCCCCAGTGTATTACAGTGAAACACTGTATAAAACATTCCCCAGTGTATTACAGTGAAACACTGTATAAAACACTCCCCAGTGTATTACAGTGAAGCACTGTATAAAACATTCCCCAGTATATTACAGTGAAACACTGTATAAAACATTCCCCAGTATATTACAGTGAAACACTGCATAAAACATTCCCCAGTATATTACAGTGAAGCACTGTATAAAACACTCCCCAGTATATTACAGTGAAACACTGTATAAAACATTCCCCAGAATATTACAGTGAAGCACTGTATAAAACACTCCCCAGTGCATTATGGTGAAACACTGGATAAAGCAATATCCAGTGTATTACAGTGAAACACAGTATAGAACACTCCCCAGTGTATTACCGTGAAACACTGTATAAAACAGCCCAGGTGTGTTACAGCAAAACACTGTATAAAACACTCCCCAGTGTGTTACAGTGAAACGCTGTATAAAACAGTCCCCGGTGTATTACAGTGAAACACTGTATAAAACACTCCCCAGTGCATTATGGTGGAACACTGTATAAAACACTCCCCAGTGTATTACAGTGGGACACTGTATAAAAAAGTCCCCAGTGCAGTACGGTGAATCACTGTATAATACAGTATTCAGTGCATTACAGTGAAACTTTGAATAAAGCAATATCCAGTGTATTACAGTGAAACACAGTATAGAACACACCCCAGTGTATTACAGTAAAACACTTTGTAAAACACATCCCAGTGTATTACAATGAAACACTGTATAAAGCAGTCCCCAGCGCATTACAGTGAAACACTGTGTAAAACATCCTCCAATGCATTATAGCGCAACACTGTATAAAACACTCCCCAGTGTATTACAGTGGAACACTGTACAAAATAGTCCCCAGTGTATTACAGCAACACACTGTACATAACACTCCAAAGTGCATTACAGTGAAACACTGTAGAAAACATTCTCCAATGCATTACAGCAAATCACTGCATAAAACACTCCCCAGTGTATTACGGTGAAACACTGTAAAAACAGTTTCAGGCCCATTACAGTGAAACACGGAATAAAGCAATATCCAGTGTATTACAGTGAAACAGTATAGAACACTCCCCAGTGTATTACAGTGAAACACTGTATATAACACTCCCCTGTGTATTACAGTGAAACACTGTATAAAACACTCCTCAATGTATTACAGTGAAACACTGTATAAAACAGTCCCCAGTGTATTACAGTGAAACACTTTATAAAACACTCCCCAGTATATTACAGTGAAACACTGTATAAAACATTCCCCAGTGTATTACAGTGAAACACTGCATAAAACTCTCCCCAGTGTATTACAGTGAAACATTGTATAAAACACTCCCCAGTATATTAGAGTGAAACACTGTATAAACCATTCCCCAGTATATTACAGTGAAACACTGTATAAAACACTCCCCAGTGTATTACAGTGAAACACTGTATAAAACACTCCCCAGTATATTAGAGTGAAACACTGTATAAACCATTCCCCAGAATATTACAGTGAAACACTGCATAAAACACTCCCCAGTATATTACAGTGAAACACTGTATAAAACATTCCCCAGTGTATTACAGTGAAACACTGTATAAAACACTCCCCAGTGTATTACAGTGAAGCACTGTATAAAGCATTCCCCAGTATATTACAGTGAAACACTGTATAAAACACTCCCCAGTATATTACAGTGAAACACTGCATAAAACATTCCCCAGTGTATTACAGTGAAACACTGTATAAAACATTCCCCAGTGTATTACAGTGAAACACTGTATAAAACACTCCCCAGTATATTACAGTGAAACACTGTATAAAACACTCCCCAGTATATTAGAGTGAAACACTGTATAAACCATTCCCCAGTATAGTACAGTGAAACACTGTATAAACCATTCCCCAGTATATTACAGTGAAACACTGTATAAAACACTCCCCAGTATATTACAGTAAAACACTGTATAAAACACTCCCCAGTATATTACAGTGAAGCACTGCATAAAACATTCCCCAGTATATTACAGTGAAGCACTGCATAAAACATTCCCCAGTATATTACAGTGAAGCACTGTATAATACATTCCCCAGTATATTACAGTGAAGCACTGCATAAAACATTCCCCAGTATATTACAGTGAAGCACTGTATAAAACATTCCCCAGTATATTACAGTGAAACACTGCATAAAACACTCCCCAGTATATTACAGTGAAACACTGTATAAAACACTCCCCAGTATATTACAGTGAAACACTGCATAAAACGCTCCCCAGTATATTACAGTGAAGCACTGTATAAAACACTCCCCAGTGTATTACAGTGAAACACTGTATAAAACACTCCCCAGTATATTAGAGTGAAACACAGTATAAACCATTCCCCAGAATATTACAGTGAAACACTGTATAAAACACTCCCCAGTGTATTACAGTGAAACACTGTATAAAACATTCCCCAGTGTATTACAGTGAAACACTGTATAAAACACTCCCCAGTGTATTACAGTGAAGCACTGTATAAAACACTCCCCAGTATATTACAGTGAAACACTGTATAAAACACTCCCCAGTATATTACAGTGAAACACTGCATAAAACATTCCCCAGTATATTACAGTGAAACACTGTATAAAACACTCCCCAGTGTATTACAGTGAAACACTGTATAAAACACTCCCCAGTATATTACAGTGAAACACTGCATAAAACATTCCCCAGTATATTACAGTGAAACACTGTATAAAACATTCCCCAGTATATTACAGTGAAACACTGCATAAAACATTCCCCAGTGTATTACAGTGAAACACTGCATAAAACATTCCCCAGTGTATTACAGTGAAACACTGTATAAAACACTCCCCAGTATATTACAGTGAAACACTGTATAAAACACTCCCCAGTATATTACAGTGAAACACTGTATAAAACACTCCCCAGTATATTACAGTGAAACACTGCATAAAACATTCCCCAGTGTAATTACAGTGAAACACTGTATAAAACATTCCCCAGTGTATTACAGTGAAACACTGTATAAAACACTCCCCAGTATATTACAGTGAAACACTGTATAAAACACTCCCCAGTATATTAGAGTGAAACACTGTATAATCCATTCCCCAGTATATTACAGTGAAACACTGTATAAAACACTCCCCAGTATATTACAGTGAAACACTGTATAAAACACTCCCCAGTATATTACAGTGAAACACTGTATATAACATTCCCCAGTATATTACAGTGAAACACTGTATAAAACATTCCCCAGTATATTACAGTGAAACACTGTATAAAACACTCCCCAGTATATTAGAGTGAAACACTGTATAAACCATTCCCCAGTATATTACAGTGAAACACTGTATAAAACACTCCCCAGTATATTACAGTAAAACACTGTATAAAACACTCCCCAGTATATTACAGTGAAACACTGTATAAAACACTCCCCAGTATATTACAGTAAAACACTGTATAAAACACTCCCCAGTATATTACAGTGAAACACTGTATAAACCATTCCCCAGTATATTACAGTGAAACACTGTATAAAACACTCCCCAGTATATTACAGTAAAACACTGTATAAAACACTCCCCAGTATATTACAGTGAAACACTGTATAAAACATTCCCCAGTATATTACAGTGAAGCACTGTATAAAACATTCCCCAGTATATTACAGTGAAACACTGCATAAAACACTCCCCAGTATATTACAGTGAAACACTGCATAAAATGCTCCCCAGTATATTACAGTGAAGCACTGTATAAAACATTCCCCAGTATATTACAGTAAAACACTGTATAAAACACTCCCCAGTATATTACAGTGAAACACTGTATAAAACACTCCCCAGTGTATTACAGTGAAACACTGTATAAAACACTCCCCAGTGTATTACAGTAAAACACTGTATAAAACACTCCCCAGTGTATTACAGTGAAACACTGTATAAAACACTCCCCAGTATATTACAGTAAAACACTGTATAAAACACTCCCCAGTGTATTACCGTGAAACACTGTATAAAACACTCCCCAGTATATTACAGTAAAACACTGTATGAAACACTCCCCAGTGTATTACAGTAAAACACTGTATAAAACACTCCCCAGTGTATTACAGTGAAACACTGTATAAAACACTCCCCAGTATATTACAGTAAAACACTGTATAAAACACTCCCCAGTATATTACAGTGAAACACTGTATAAAACACTCCCCAGTATATTACAGTAAAACACTGTATAAAACACTCCCCAGTATATTACAGTGAAACACTGTATAAACCATTCCCCAGTATATTACAGTGAAACACTGTATAAAACACTCCCCAGTATATTACAGTAAAACACTGTATAAAACACTCCCCAGTATATTACAGTGAAACACTGTATAAAACATTCCCCAGTATATTACAGTGAAGCACTGTATAAAACATTCCCCAGTATATTACAGTGAAACACTGCATAAAACACTCCCCAGTATATTACAGTGAAACACTGCATAAAATGCTCCCCAGTATATTACAGTGAAGCACTGTATAAAACATTCCCCAGTATATTACAGTGAAGCACTGCATAAAACATTCCCCAGTATATTACAGTGAAGCACTGTATAAAACACTCCCCAGTATATTACAGTGAAGCACTGTATAAAACATTCCCCAGTATATTACAGTGAAACACTGTATAAAACACTCCCCAGTATATTACAGTGAAGCACTGTATAAAACATTCCCCAGTATATTACAGTGAAGCACTGTATAAAACATTCCCCAGTATATTACAGTGAAGCACTGTATAAAACACTCCCCAGTGCATTACGGTGAAACACTGTATAAAACATTCCCCAGTATATTACAGTAAAACACTGTATAAAACACTCCCCAGTATATTACAGTGAAACACTGTATAAAACACTCCCCAGTATATTACAGTAAAACACTGTATAAAACATTCCCCAGTATATTACAGTAAAACACTGTATAAAACACACCCCAGTGTATTACAGTGAAACACTGTATAAAACATTCCCCAGTATATTACAGTAAAACACTGTATAAAACACACCCCAGTGTATTACAGTGAAACACTGTATAAAACATTCCCCAGTATATTACAGTAAAACACTGTATAAAACACACCCCAGTGTATTACAGTGAAACACTGTATAAAACATTCCCCAGTATATTACAGTAAAACACTGTATAAAACACACCCCAGTATATTACAGTAAAACACTGTATAAAACATTCCCCAGTATATTACAGTAAAACACTGTATAAAACACACCCCAGTGTATTACAGTGAAACACTGTATAAAACATTCCCCAGTATATTACAGTAAAACACTGTATAAAACACACCCCAGTGTATTACAGTGAAACACTGTATAAAACATTCCCCAGTATATTACAGTAAAACACTGTATAAAACACTCCCCAGTATATTACAGTAAAACACTGTATAAAACACTCCCCAGTATATTACAGTAAAACACTGTATAAAACATTCCCCAGTATATTACAGTAAAACACTGTATAAAACACACCCCAGTGTATTACAGTGAAACACTGTATAAAACATTCCCCAGTATATTACAGTAAAACACTGTATAAAACACACCCCAGTGTATTACAGTGAAACACTGTATAAAACATTCCCCAGTATATTACAGTAAAACACTGTATAAAACACTCCCCAGTATATTACAGTGAAACACTGTATAAAACATTCCCCAGTATATTACAGTAAAACACTGTATAAAACACACCACAGTGTATTACAGTGAAACACTGTATAAAACACTCCCCAGTATATTACAGTAAAACACTGTATAAAACACTCCCCAGTATATTACAGTGAAACACTGTATAAAACATTCCCCAGTATATTACAGTGAAGCACTGTATAAAACATTCCCCAGTATATTACAGTAAAACACTGTATAAAACACACCCCAGTGTATTACAGTGAAACACTGTATAAAACACTCCCCAGTATATTACAGTAAAACACTGTATAAAACACTCCCCAGTATATTACAGTGAAACACTGTATAAAACATTCCCCAGTATATTACAGTGAAGCACTGTATAAAACATTCCCCAGTATATTACAGTGAAACACTGCATAAAACACTCCCCAGTATATTACATTGAAACACTGCATAAAATGCTCCCCAGTATATTACAGTGAAGCACTGTATAAAACATTCCCCAGTATATTACAGTGAAGCACTGCATAAAACATTCCCCAGTATATTACAGTGAAGCACTGTATAAAACACTCCCCAGTATATTACAGTGAAGCACTGTATAAAACATTCCCCAGTATATTACAGTGAAGCACTGTATAAAACACTCCCCAGTGCATTACGGTGAAACACTGGATAAAGCAATATCCAGTGTATTACAGTGAAACACTGTATAAAACATTCCCCAGTATATTACAGTGAAACACGGCATAAAACATTCCCCAGTATATTACAGTGAAGCACTGCATAAAACATTCCCCAGTGTATTACAGTGAAGCACTGCATAAAACATTCCCCAGTATATTACAGTGAAACACTGCATAAAGCATTCCCCAGTGTATTACAGTGAAACACTGCATAAAACATTCCCCAGTGTATTACAGTGAAGCACTGCATAAAACATTCCCCAGTGTATTACAGTGAAACACTGTATAAAACATTCCCCAGTATATTACAGTGAAACACTGCATAAAACATTCCCCAGTATATTACAGTGAAGCACTGTATAAAACACTCCCCAGTATATTACAGTGAAACACTGTATAAAACATTCCCCAGAATATTACAGTGAAGCACTGTATAAAACACTCCCCAGTGCATTATGGTGAAACACTGGATAAAGCAATATCCAGTGTATTACAGTGAAACACAGTATAGAACACTCCCCAGTGTATTACCGTGAAACACTGTATAAAACAGCCCAGGTGTGTTACAGCAAAACACTGTATAAAACACTCCCCAGTGTGTTACAGTGAAACGCTGTATAAAACAGTCCCCGGTGTATTACAGTGAAACACTGTATAAAACACTCCCCAGTGCATTATGGTGGAACACTGTATAAAACACTCCCCAGTGTATTACAGTGGGACACTGTATAAAAAAGTCCCCAGTGCAGTACGGTGAATCACTGTATAATACAGTATTCAGTGCATTACAGTGAAACTTTGAATAAAGCAATATCCAGTGTATTACAGTGAAACACAGTATAGAACACACCCCAGTGTATTACAGTAAAACACTTTGTAAAACACATCCCAGTGTATTACAATGAAACACTGTATAAAGCAGTCCCCAGCGCATTACAGTGAAACACTGTGTAAAACATCCTCCAATGCATTATAGCGCAACACTGTATAAAACACTCCCCAGTGTATTACAGTGGAACACTGTACAAAATAGTCCCCAGTGTATTACAGCAACACACTGTACATAACACTCCAAAGTGCATTACAGTGAAACACTGTAGAAAACATTCTCCAATGCATGACAGCAAATCACTGCATAAAACACTCCCCAGTGTATTACGGTGAAACACTGTAAAAACAGTTTCAGGCCCATTACAGTGAAACACGGAATAAAGCAATATCCAGTGTATTACAGTGAAACAGTATAGAACACTCCCCAGTGTATTACAGTGAAACACTGTATATAACACTCCCCTGTGTATTACAGTGAAACACTGTATAAAACACTCCTCAATGTATTACAGTGAAACACTGTATAAAACAGTCCCCAGTGTATTACAGTGAAACACTGTATAAAACATTCCCCAGTATATTACAGTAAAACACTGTATAAAACACACCCCAGTGTATTACAGTGAAACACTGTATAAAACATTCCCCAGTATATTACAGTAAAACACTGTATAAAACACTCCCCAGTATATTACAGTAAAACACTGTATAAAACACTCCCCAGTATATTACAGTAAAACACTGTATAAAACATTCCCCAGTATATTACAGTAAAACACTGTATAAAACACACCCCAGTGTATTACAGTGAAACACTGTATAAAACATTCCCCAGTATATTACAGTAAAACACTGTATAAAACACACCCCAGTGTATTACAGTGAAACACTGTATAAAACATTCCCCAGTATATTACAGTAAAACACTGTATAAAACACTCCCCAGTATATTACAGTGAAACACTGTATAAAACATTCCCCAGTATATTACAGTAAAACACTGTATAAAACACACCACAGTGTATTACAGTGAAACACTGTATAAAACACTCCCCAGTATATTACAGTAAAACACTGTATAAAACACTCCCCAGTATATTACAGTGAAACACTGTATAAAACATTCCCCAGTATATTACAGTGAAGCACTGTATAAAACATTCCCCAGTATATTACAGTAAAACACTGTATAAAACACACCCCAGTGTATTACAGTGAAACACTGTATAAAACACTCCCCAGTATATTACAGTAAAACACTGTATAAAACACTCCCCAGTATATTACAGTGAAACACTGTATAAAACATTCCCCAGTATATTACAGTGAAGCACTGTATAAAACATTCCCCAGTATATTACAGTGAAACACTGCATAAAACACTCCCCAGTATATTACATTGAAACACTGCATAAAATGCTCCCCAGTATATTACAGTGAAGCACTGTATAAAACATTCCCCAGTATATTACAGTGAAGCACTGCATAAAACATTCCCCAGTATATTACAGTGAAGCACTGTATAAAACACTCCCCAGTATATTACAGTGAAGCACTGTATAAAACATTCCCCAGTATATTACAGTGAAGCACTGTATAAAACACTCCCCAGTGCATTACGGTGAAACACTGGATAAAGCAATATCCAGTGTATTACAGTGAAACACTGTATAAAACATTCCCCAGTATATTACAGTGAAACACGGCATAAAACATTCCCCAGTATATTACAGTGAAGCACTGCATAAAACATTCCCCAGTGTATTACAGTGAAGCACTGCATAAAACATTCCCCAGTATATTACAGTGAAACACTGCATAAAGCATTCCCCAGTGTATTACAGTGAAACACTGCATAAAACATTCCCCAGTGTATTACAGTGAAGCACTGCATAAAACATTCCCCAGTGTATTACAGTGAAACACTGTATAAAACATTCCCCAGTATATTACAGTGAAACACTGCATAAAACATTCCCCAGTATATTACAGTGAAGCACTGTATAAAACACTCCCCAGTATATTACAGTGAAACACTGTATAAAACATTCCCCAGAATATTACAGTGAAGCACTGTATAAAACACTCCCCAGTGCATTATGGTGAAACACTGGATAAAGCAATATCCAGTGTATTACAGTGAAACACAGTATAGAACACTCCCCAGTGTATTACCGTGAAACACTGTATAAAACAGCCCAGGTGTGTTACAGCAAAACACTGTATAAAACACTCCCCAGTGTGTTACAGTGAAACGCTGTATAAAACAGTCCCCGGTGTATTACAGTGAAACACTGTATAAAACACTCCCCAGTGCATTATGGTGGAACACTGTATAAAACACTCCCCAGTGTATTACAGTGGGACACTGTATAAAAAAGTCCCCAGTGCAGTACGGTGAATCACTGTATAATACAGTATTCAGTGCATTACAGTGAAACTTTGAATAAAGCAATATCCAGTGTATTACAGTGAAACACAGTATAGAACACACCCCAGTGTATTACAGTAAAACACTTTGTAAAACACATCCCAGTGTATTACAATGAAACACTGTATAAAGCAGTCCCCAGCGCATTACAGTGAAACACTGTGTAAAACATCCTCCAATGCATTATAGCGCAACACTGTATAAAACACTCCCCAGTGTATTACAGTGGAACACTGTACAAAATAGTCCCCAGTGTATTACAGCAACACACTGTACATAACACTCCAAAGTGCATTACAGTGAAACACTGTAGAAAACATTCTCCAATGCATGACAGCAAATCACTGCATAAAACACTCCCCAGTGTATTACGGTGAAACACTGTAAAAACAGTTTCAGGCCCATTACAGTGAAACACGGAATAAAGCAATATCCAGTGTATTACAGTGAAACAGTATAGAACACTCCCCAGTGTATTACAGTGAAACACTGTATATAACACTCCCCTGTGTATTACAGTGAAACACTGTATAAAACACTCCTCAATGTATTACAGTGAAACACTGTATAAAACAGTCCCCAGTGTATTACAGTGAAACACTTTATAACACACTCCCCAGTATATTACAGTGAAACACTGTATAAAACATTCCCCAGTGTATTACAGTGAAACACTGCATAAAACTCTCCCCAGTGTATTACAGTGAAACATTGTATAAAACACTCCCCAGTATATTAGAGTGAAACACTGTATAAACCATTCCCCAGTATATTACAGTGAAACACTGTATAAAACACTCCCCAGTGTATTACAGTGAAACACTGTATAAAACACTCCCCAGTATATTAGAGTGAAACACTGTATAAACCATTCCCCAGAATATTACAGTGAAACACTGTATAAAACACTCCCCAGTATATTACAGTGAAACACTGTATAAAACATTCCCCAGTGTATTACAGTGAAACACTGTATAAAACACTCCCCAGTGTATTACAGTGAAGCACTGTATAAAGCATTCCCCAGTATATTACAGTGAAACACTGTATAAAACACTCCCCAGTATATTACAGTGAAACACTGCATAAAACATTCCCCAGTGTATTACAGTGAAACACTGTATAAAACATTCCCCAGTGTATTACAGTGAAACACTGTATAAAACACTCCCCAGTATATTACAGTGAAACACTGTATAAAACACTCCCCAGTATATTAGAGTGAAACACTGTATAAACCATTCCCCAGTATAGTACAGTGAAACACTGTATAAACCATTCCCCAGTATATTACAGTGAAACACTGTATAAAACACTCCCCAGTATATTACAGTAAAACACTGTATAAAACACTCCCCAGTATATTACAGTGAAGCACTGCATAAAACATTCCCCAGTATATTACAGTGAAGCACTGCATAAAACATTCCCCAGTATATTACAGTGAAGCACTGTATAAAACATTCCCCAGTATATTACAGTGAAGCACTGCATAAAACATTCCCCAGTTTATTACAGTGAAGCACTGTATAAAACATTCCCCAGTATATTACAGTGAAACACTGCATAAAACACTCCCCAGTATATTACAGTGAAACACTGTATAAAACACTCCCCAGTATATTACAGTGAAACACTGCATAAAACGCTCCCCAGTATATTACAGTGAAGCACTGTATAAAACACTCCCCAGTGTATTACAGTGAAACACTGTATAAAACACTCCCCAGTATATTAGAGTGAAACACAGTATAAACCATTCCCCAGAATATTACAGTGAAACACTGTATAAAACACTCCCCAGTGTATTACAGTGAAACACTGTATAAAACATTCCCCAGTGTATTACAGTGAAACACTGTATAAAACACTCCCCAGTGTATTACAGTGAAGCACTGTATAAAACACTCCCCAGTATATTACAGTGAAACACTGTATAAAACACTCCCCAGTATATTACAGTGAAACACTGCATAAAACATTCCCCAGTATATTACAGTGAAACACTGTATAAAACACTCCCCAGTGTATTACAGTGAAACACTGTATAAAACACTCCCCAGTATATTACAGTGAAACACTGTATAAAACACTCCCCAGTATATTACAGTGAAACACTGCATAAAACATTCCCCAGTATATTACAGTGAAACACTGTATAAAACATTCCCCAGTATATTACAGTGAAACACTGCATAAAACATTCCCCAGTGTATTACAGTGAAACACTGCATAAAACATTCCCCAGTGTATTACAGTGAAACACTGTATAAAACACTCCCCAGTATATTACAGTGAAACACTGTATAAAACACTCCCCAGTATATTACAGTGAAACACTGTATAAAACACTCCCCAGTATATTACAGTGAAACACTGCATAAAACATTCCCCAGTGTATTACAGTGAAACACTGTATAAAACATTCCCCAGTGTATTACAGTGAAACACTGTATAAAACACTCCCCAGTATATTACAGTGAAACACTGTATAAAACACTCCCCAGTATATTAGAGTGAAACACTGTATAATCCATTCCCCAGTATATTACAGTGAAACACTGTATAAAACACTCCCCAGTATATTACAGTGAAACACTGTATAAAACACTCCCCAGTATATTACAGTGAAACACTGTATATAACATTCCCCAGTATATTACAGTGAAACACTGTATAAAACATTCCCCAGTATATTACAGTGAAACACTGTATAAAACACTCCCCAGTATATTAGAGTGAAACACTGTATAAACCATTCCCCAGTATATTACAGTGAAACACTGTATAAAACACTCCCCAGTATATTACAGTAAAACACTGTATAAAACACTCCCCAGTATATTACAGTGAAACACTGTATAAAACACTCCCCAGTATATTACAGTAAAACACTGTATAAAACACTCCCCAGTATATTACAGTGAAACACTGTATAAACCATTCCCCAGTATATTACAGTGAAACACTGTATAAAACACTCCCCAGTATATTACAGTAAAACACTGTATAAAACACTCCCCAGTATATTACAGTGAAACACTGTATAAAACATTCCCCAGTATATTACAGTGAAGCACTGTATAAAACATTCCCCAGTATATTACAGTGAAACACTGCATAAAACACTCCCCAGTATATTACAGTGAAACACTGCATAAAATGCTCCCCAGTATATTACAGTGAAGCACTGTATAAAACATTCCCCAGTATATTACAGTAAAACACTGTATAAAACACTCCCCAGTATATTACAGTGAAACACTGTATAAAACACTCCCCAGTGTATTACAGTGAAACACTGTATAAAACACTCCCCAGTATATTACAGTAAAACACTGTATAAAACACTCCCCAGTGTATTACAGTGAAACACTGTATAAAACACTCCCCAGTATATTACAGTAAAACACTGTATAAAACACTCCCCAGTGTATTACAGTAAAACACTGTATAAAACACTCCCCAGTGTATTACAGTGAAACACTGTATAAAACACTCCCCAGTATATTACAGTAAAACACTGTATAAAACACTCCCCAGTATATTACAGTGAAACACTGTATAAAACACTCCCCAGTATATTACAGTAAAACACTGTATAAAACACTCCCCAGTATATTACAGTGAAACACTGTATAAACCATTCCCCAGTATATTACAGTGAAACACTGCATAAAACATTCCCCAGTATATTACAGTGAAGCACTGCATAAAACACTCCCCAGTATATTACAGTGAAGCACTGTATAAAACACTCCCCAGTGTATTACAGTGAAACACTGTATAAAACACTCCCCAGTGTATTACAGTGAAGCACTGTATAAAACATTCCCCAGTATATTACAGTGAAACACTGTATAAAACATTCCCCAGTATATTACAGTGAAACACTGTATAAAACACTCCCCAGTATATTACAGTGAAACACTGTATAAAACATTCCCCAGTATATTACAGTGAAACACTGTATAAAACATTCCCCAGTGTATTACAGTGAAACACTGTATAAAACATTCCCCAGTATATTACAGTGAAGCACTGCATAAAACACACCCCAGTGTATTACAGTGAAACACTGTATAAAACATTCCCCAGTGTATTACAGTGAAACACTGTATAAAACATTCCCCAGTATATTACAGTGAAGCACTGTATAAAACATTCCCCAGTATATTACAGTGAAACACTGTATAAAACATTCCCCAGTATATTACAGTGAAACACTGTATAAAACACTCCCCAGTATATTACAGTGAAACACTGTATAAAACATTCCCCAGTATATTACAGTGAAACACTGTATAAAACATTCCCCAGTGTATTACAGTGAAACACTGTATAAAACATTCCCCAGTATATTACAGTGAAGCACTGCATAAAACACTCCCCAGTATATTACAGTGAAGCACTGTATAAAACACTCCCCAGTGTATTACAGTGAAACACTGTATAAAACACTCCCCAGTGTATTACAGTGAAGCACTGTATAAAACATTCCCCAGTATATTACAGTGAAACACTGTATAAAACATTCCCCAGTATATTACAGTGAAACACTGTATAAAACACTCCCCAGTATATTACAGTGAAACACTGTATAAAACATTCCCCAGTGTATTACAGTGAAACACTGTATAAAACATTCCCCAGTATATTACAGTGAAGCACTGCATAAAACATTCCCCAGTATATTACAGTGAAACACTGTATAAAACACTCCCCAGTATATTACAGTGAAGCACTGTATAAAACACTCCCCAGTATATTACAGTTAAACACTGTATAAAACACTCCCCAGTATATTACAGTGAAACACTGTATAAAACACTCCCCAGTATATTACAGTGAAGCACTGTATAAAACACTCCCCAGTATATTACAGTGAAACACTGTATAAAACACTCCCCAGTATATTACAGTGAAACACTGCATAAAATGCTCCCCAGTATATTACAGTGAAGCACTGTATAAAACATTCCCCAGTATATTACAGTGAAACACTGTATAAAACATTCCCCAGTATATTACAGTGAAGCACTGTATAAAACACTCCCCAGTATATTACAGTGAAACACTGCATAAAATGCTCCCCAGTATATTACAGTGAAGCACTGTATAAAACATTCCCCAGTATATTACAGTGAAACACTGTATAAAACATTCCCCAGTATATTACAGTGAAGCACTGTATAAAACACTCCCCAGTATATTACAGTGAAGCACTGTATAAAACATTCCCCAGTATATTACAGTGAAGCACTGCATAAAACATTCCCCAGTATATTACAGTGAAGCACTGTATAAAACACTCCCCAGTATATTACAGTGAAACACTGTATAAAACACTCCCCAGTATATTACAGTGAAGCACTGTATAAAACACTCCCCAGTATATTACAGTGAAGCACTGTATAAAACATTCCCCAGTATATTACAGTGAAACACTGTATAAAACACTCCCCAGTATATTACAGTGAAGCACTGTATAAAACATTCCCCAGTGTATTACAGTGAAACACTGTATAAAACACTCCCCAGTATATTACAGTGAAGCACTGTATAAAACACTCCCCAGTATATTACAGTGAAGCACTGTATAAAACACTCCCCAGTATATTACAGTGAAACACTGTATAAAACACTCCCCAGTATATTACAGTGAAGCACTGTATAAAACACTCCCCAGTATATTACAGTGAAGCACTGTATAAAACACTCCCCAGTATATTACAGTGAAGCACTGTATAAAACACTCCCCAGTATATTACAGTGAAGCACTGTATAAAACACTCCCCAGTATATTACAGTGAAGCACTGTATAAAACATTCCCCAGAATATTACAGTGAAGCACTGTATAAAACACTCCCCAGTATATTACAGTGAAGCACTGTATAAAACACTCCCCAGTATATTACAGTGAAGCACTGTATAAAACATTCCCCAGTATATTACAGTGAAGCACTGTATAAAACATTCCCCAGTATATTACAGTGAAGCACTGTATAAAACACTCCCCAGTGCATTACGGTGAAACACTGGATAAAGCAATATCCAGTGTATTACAGTGAAACACAGTATAGAACACTCCCCAGTGTATTACCGTGAAACACTGTATAAAACAGCCCAGGTGTGTTACAGCAAAACACTGTATAAAACACTCCCCAGTGTATTACAGTGAAGCACTGTATAAAATAGTCCACGGTGTATTACAGTGAAACGCTGTATAAAACAGTCCCCGGTGTATTACAGTGAAACACTGTATAAAACACTCCCCAGTGCATTATGGTGGAACACTGTATAAAACACTCCCCAGTGTATTACAGTGGGACACTGTATAAAAAAGTCCCCAGTGCAGTACGGTGAATCACTGTATAATACAGTATTCAGTGCATTACAGTGAAACTTTGAATAAAGCAATATCCAGTGTATTACAGTGAAACACAGTATAGAACACACCCCAGTGTATTACAGTAAAACACTTTGTAAAACACATCCCAGTGTATTACAATGAAACACTGTATAAAGCAGTCCCCAGCGCATTACAGTGAAACACTGTGTAAAACATCCTCCAATGCATTATAGCGCAACACTGTATAAAACACTCCCCAGTGTATTACAGTGGAACACTGTACAAAATAGTCCCCAGTGTATTACAGCAACACACTGTACATAACACTCCAAAGTGCATTACAGTGAAACACTGTAGAAAACATTCTCCAATGCATTACAGCAAATCACTGCATAAAACACTCCCCAGTGTATTACGGTGAAACACTGTAAAAACAGTTTCAGGCCCATTACAGTGAAACACGGAATAAAGCAATATCCAGTGTATTACAGTGAAACAGTATAGAACACTCCCCAGTGTATTACAGTGAAACACTGTATATAACACTCCCCAGTGTATTACAGTGAAACACTGTATATAACACTCCCCAGAATATTACAGTGAAACACTGTATATAACACTCCCCAGTGTATTACAGTGAAACACTGTATAAAACACTCCTCAATGTATTACAGTGAAACACTGTATAAAACAGTCCCCAGTGTATTACAGTGAAACACTTTATAAAACACTCCCCAGTGTATTACAGCGAAACTCTGTATAAAACTCTCCCCAGTGTATTACAGTGAAACCCTGTATAAAACTGTCCCCAGTGATTACAGTGAATCACTGAATTAAACAGTCCCCAGTGCATTACAGCGAAACACTGTATAAATCAGTCCTCAGTGTATTAGTGAAACACTGTATAAAACTGTCACCAGTGTATTACAGTGAAACACTGTATAAAACACTTCCCAGTATATTACAGTGAAACACTGTATAAAACACTCCCCAGTATATTACAGTGAAACACTGTATAAACCATTCCCCAGTATATTACAGTGAAACTCTGTGTAAAACACACCCCAGTATATTACAGTGAAACTCTGTGTAAAACACTCTCCAGTATATTACAGGGAAACACTGTATAAAACAGTGTCTCGTGTATTACAGTCAAACACTGTATAAAACACTCCCCAGTTTATTAAAGTCAAACACTGTATAAAACACTCCCCAGTGTATTACAGTGAAACACTGTATAAATCTCTCCCCAGTGTATTACAGTGAAACACTAGAAAACTCTCCCCAATGTATTACAGTGAAACTCTGTATAAAACACTCCCCAGTGTATTACAGTCAAACATTGTATGAAACACACCCCAGTGTATTACAGTGAAACACTGTATCGAACAGTATCCATCATACTACAGTGAAACACTGTATGGAACAGTCTCCATCGTATTACAGTGAAACACTGTATGGAACACTCCCCAGTGCATTACAGTGAAACACAGTATAAAACGTTCAGCAGTGTATTACAGTGAAACACTGTATAAAACACTCTCAGTTTATTACAGTGAAACACTGTATAAAACAGTCCCCAGTGCATTACAGTGAAACACTGTATAAAACAGTCCCCAGTGCATTACAGTGAAACACTGTATAAAACAGTCCCCAGTGTATTACAGTGAAACACTGTATAAAGCTGTCACCAGTGTATTACAGTGAAACACTGTATAAAATAGTCCCCAGTGTATTACAGTCAAACAGTGTATAAAACACTCCCCAGTGTACTACAGTCAAACACTGTATAAAACAGTCCCTAGTGTATTACAGTGAAACACTGTATAAAACAGTATCTAGTGTATTACAGGGAAACACTGTATAAAACAGTCCCCAGTGTATTACAGTGAAACACTGTATAAAACAGTCCCCAGTGTATTACAGTGAAACACTGTATAAGACTCTCCCCAGTGTATTACAGAGAAACACCGTATAAAACACTCTCCAGTGTATTACAGTGAAACACTGTATAAAACAGTCTAGAATTAAGGGAAAACACTAAATTCCTTCTGTGCTTCTCTTGACCCTCGGTTGTCCCAAAGCGCATGTTGATGAATTAGTTTTGAACTGTGGTCACTGTTGTAATGTTGGCAGCATGGCAGCCACTGTGCGCACAGGAAGATCCCACTAAAATCAACACGATAAAGGCCCAGGTGATAATCTGTCCTCGTGATGCTGTTTAAGCAATAACAGATTGGCCGGGGCTCCATATCCTGCCTCTCACCTGAGAGTGAAACATATCCAACTGTGCAATAGCCCTTAAGCACCGCACTGGAGTGTCCAGATCTGGTACATTAGTGTTGCAGGTTTCAGTGTTGTCGGAGCTAACACTCAGGTGGAGCTTTGAGGTGTTACCTTCACTCGAAGGAAGGGGTCAGAATTCTCCCAAGCCCCCGCTGGCGTGTCCAATGGCAGGCACGATGGCAGGAGGGGCAGGGGGCCAGGAACTGGCAGAATCCTCCGCTTGTGGCTGCCATGTTGGAGTCGAAAAATCCTCTGGAGACCAGTGTCAACCATTAATGGGATGCAAGTGACAGACCGCCCCCCCTCCCATCCCCCGGCAATGCCAGAGTCTCCACAATGCCGACATGGAATGCATTCGGAACAACGCGGTGTGTGGCAGGTAAAACCAGAACTAGGGGGCATGGCCTCAAAATAAGGGGGAGCAGATTTAGGACTGAGTTGAGGAGGAACTTCTTCACACAAAGGGTTGTGAATCTGTGGAATTCCCTGCCCAGTGAAGCAGTTGAGGCTACCTCATTGAATGTTTTTAAGGCAAGGATAGATAGATTTTTGAACAGTAAAGGAATTAAGGGTTATGGTGAACGGGCGGGTAAGTGGAGCTGAGTTCACGGAAAGATCAGCCATGATCTTATTGAATGGTGGAGCAGGCTCGATGGCCTACTCCTGCTCCTAGTTCTTATGTTCTTATGGATTTCGGGAATCGCCTGAACAATGCCTGGGGCTGCCTCTGGAGTTTAGGGTGGAGACCACCTGCGATATTGGACCCCAAAACACCACAGCAGTGGGCGGGGGCGCCATCTGCAGAGAGGCCCATCTTCAGAATATTCCGGAGATCCGTCACTGCTCTCAGGAGATCCAGATTCGGTGTCCTGGAGGGAGTCCTTCTTCCTGCTTCAGAATGTTCTGGAAATCCATCACCTTTCACAGAGATCCATATTCTTCCTGGAACAGTGGGTCGGGGTGATGTTGCTTATTTATTAGTGTCACAAGTCGGCTTACATTAACACTGCAATGAAGTGTGGCAAGTGTGCTAAAGCCTAACCCTAAGCAGCAAGATCCATCAGCCCAACTCTTCCACTTGGGAAATCTAATTACTTAATTAAATTCAATAATGCATTGTGCATTAATACATCGAATTACTTCATTAACTTCAGTACATTATGCATCGATACATTTAATTATTAATTCATGTCAACAAAATGTAATGCCTTCGATGTAATACATTGAATTATTTAATCACCTTTAATATATTATGTATTATTATTTCTCTTCATTTCATTAATATATTATATTCTATTATTTATTTATTAGTGTCTCAAGTAAGGTTTACATTAACACTGCAATGAAGTTACTGTGAAAATCCCCTAGTCGCCACTCTCCAGTGCCTGTTCGGGTACACTGAGGGAGAATTTAGCATGGCCAATGCACCCTAACCAGCACGTCTTTCGGACTGCGGGAGGAAACCGGAGCACCCGGAGGAAACCCACACAGACACGGGGAGAACGTGTCCACATAGTCAGTGACCTAAGTCGGGAATCGAACCCGGGTCCCTGGAGCTGTGAGGCAGCAGCGCTAACCACTGTGCCACTGTGCCGCAGATGAGTGGCCTTCTTCAATATGGGGGAGAAGGGAGAGGATCAGGATATTGAATTCAATGATCAGCCATGAGTAGGTTCGAAGGGCCGAATGGCCTCCTCCTGCTTCTAGTTTCGATGTTTCATGGTGACCGGACATGGTGTCGGACTGCGCGCCATCCAGGCCTCCCTCCCACTGAATATAACGTGAAACACCTGGGTGCCAAATTATTGAGGTGGGGTCTGGGCGCTCTGGCGTGTCTTCCCACTGTCTTCGGCAACAGGAAACACTCTGCATTCCCGTCACCACCGTGGCACTTAGTCTCAGAATGGGAGAACTCCGCCCACAATCTCAACTTCGTAACTGTAGCTCATTCATTCATAGAATCATAGAATCCTTACAGGGCAGAAGGAGGCCATTCGGCCCATCGAGTCTGCACTGACCACAATCCCACCCAGGAACTATCCCCTTAACCCCATGTGTTTACCCCAGTTAGTCCTGCTGGACACTAAGGGGCAAGTTACCATGGCCAATCTATTTAAGCTACACATCTTTGGACACTAAGGGGCAATTTAGCATGGCCAATCCACTGAACCTACACATCTTTGGACACTAAGGGGCAATTTAGCATGGCCGATCCACCGAACCTACACATCTTTGGACACTAAGGGGCAATTTAGCATGGCCAATCCCCCTAACCTGCACATCTTTGGACACTAAGGGGCAATTTAGCATGGCCAATCCACTGAACCTACACATCTTTGGACACTAAGGGGCAATTTAGCATGGCCAATCCACCGAACCTGTATATCTTTGTGGGAGGAAACCGGAGCACCCAGAGGAAACCCACGCAGACACGGGGAGAACGTACAGACTCCGCACAGACAGCGACTCAAGCCGGGAATCGAACCCGGGTCCCTGGCGCTGTGAGGCAGCAGTGCTAACCACTGTGCCACCGTGCCGACCCTTTCAAATCAAATTTAATTGAAGTCACAGGTTGAAAATGCGTTAAAAACCTATTGTCTAACTTCAACCTCTCAATTCATATTTTACTTGCATTTACCAAGCACATTTCCCAATGCAACCGGACCTTGACGGCTGGAATATAAATCATTCAAAGTCAGCCTGGACACTAACATCAGCTCCGAGGGAGTGTCAGTGCAGATCATTGCTAATCAGACACAGTTGCACAGAGCCTGGATCAGGATGGGAAAAGCCGTGTGAATTTCACCAGTTTCACAACCGCTGTTTCTCAGCTAACTTACCGGCGCTCTGGGTAATTTCAGAGTGTTGCAAAGGGTGACACAGCCAGCTGGGGGGACGGGGCCTAAACACGCCAGCAAGCCAGGGTTCTGAGATCGGAAAGTTACATTTAAACCCCTCCCCCTCTCCCACTACATCCCACGCAGATTGGGACCCCCATAAAGATCGGGGCACCTCTGCCATCCCACCACACCTCCCCTCCCTTTGTTTCAGGAATTGGGGCTCTCTCCTCTCCCCCCCAACACACATAAGGGGAACCCTCCCTCCCCCCTCAGTGGAGGAGGATTAACCTCCTTCCAGAGTCTCCAAAGTACCGCCCCCCTTTCTAGGGTCCGTTCATTCCTTTGAATAGATGGAGACGGCACTGATACGATGAATTTCTTTTATTGAACGGAACTTAAAGTTAAATCATTGCAGAAAGCGAACGGAAAGAGAAAAACTGGAGAGAGAGAGACTGGCTTCTTCTGCCAATCCTGTCCTAACAAAGCAGAACTCAAAACAGACTATTATATGTTAACTCTTATCTCACTATTGTGAGTGTCTCTGCCTGTAAAAGCAGGTTTTGCAGCTTGTTATGAGATCTTGCAGCGACGGTTGTTATCAGAGCTTGCCTCATGAAAAAGCCCGGCATTGTACTTTCAGAAATGCAGTCAATTTTTCTAGCTAATCCCAGCATGCCTTCCGAGTCTTAAAATGTGGTCAAGTTAAGTTTTTTTAAGCTTGGTATTTAAATGTAATCACATCGACAGAAATATCTTAAAATGAAATCTTTGCCTGAATGAAGCAAACCCATAGACAGGCTCAACACCCTTCATGTGCCCATCTTGGTACTGCCAGGGTGACGGGGGGCAATGCCCAGCCTTGTCCCTCAACCCCCAGGGTCTCCAGGTACCTCCGCAACCCCTGGCATGGGTCATCGCGACTGCTTTTCACTTTTAAAAACCAGCTGTGATTCACGGCCAATGTCACGCCGGGGGCGGGGGTGGGGGACGGGGGGAGGATACATCGCAGGCGGATGTTACAGTGTCCTTTCATTAAATTAAAATTGATTTAAATTTATGTGCGCAATCTAATGGCTCCATTAGCCATGGGCGCAATTCCCATAATGGCCGCTCAATCTCACGACTGATCGAAAACAGGATTCGTGCCGGCGAGGAGTCAGTTTGAGATGTTCCCCTCTCTCCCCCGCTGGTGACGTGGTCAGGTTCACAGACAGTGAGTGAGGAGGGTAACCTGGTTCTCATCGCTTCCCCAGGGTACAACACCAACCAAGACACATTATACAGACTTTCAGAAAACCATTGGTTCGTTGTCAGAAATTCTGGGAATGGGGATAACAGGAGATGTAACAAAGATTCAAAATAGTTCAAGCAGAGTCTGCGAGAGGGAGAGGACTTTATGCTCACCCAATTTAAATCAAACCCAATTATAAACCCATCCACATTTAACCCTGCACCATTTTACACCCACGCAATTTTAAACCCACAAATTTTAAACCCACACAATTTTAAATTTGTACTAATTTAAACCTGCACAATTTTCCATCAATTTTAATTTGAAGTATTTTATAGATTGTTGTGAGGCAGGGATATTAATGGATTCGGAACCAAGGCAGTGAACAAAATACCTGAGGGGGCTTAACAGGGTGGACACTGATAGGATGTTTCCCCTCATGGGAGAGAGTAGAACCAGGGACTCAGTTTTGTGTCGCCCACTGATCATAGAACATAGAACATTACAGCGCAGTACAGGCCCTTCGGCCCTCGATGTTGCGCCGACCAGTGAAACCAATTTAAAGCCCATCTAACCTACACTATTCCAATATCATCCATATGTTTATCCAATGACCATTTAAATGCCCTTAATGTTGGCGAGTCCACCACTGCTGCAGGCAGGGCATTCCACGCCCTTACTACTCTCTGAAGAACCTACCTCTGACATCTGTCCTATATCTATCACCCCTCAATTTAAAGCTATGTCCCCTCATGCTAGCTATCACCATCCGAGGAAAAAGGCTCTCACTATCCACCCTATCTAATCCTCTGATCATCTTGTATGCCTCTATTAAGTCACCTCTTAACCTTCTTCTCTCTAACAAAAACCTCAAGTCCCTCAGCTTTTCCTCATAAGACCTTCCCGCCATACCAGGCAACATCCTGGTAAATCTCCTCTGCACCCTTTCCAATGCTTCCACATCCTTCCTATAATGCGGTGACCAGAACTGTACGCAATACTCCAAGTGCGGCCGCACCAGAGTTTTGTACAGCTGCAGCATGACCTCCTGGCTCCAAAACTCAATCCCTCTACCAATAAAAGCTAACACTCCGTACGTCTTCTTAACAACCCTATCAACCCGAGTGCCAACTTTCAGGGATCTATGCACATGGACACCGAGATCTCTCTGTTCGTCCACACTACCAAGTATCTTACCATTAGCCCAGTACTCTGTAATCCTGTTACTCCTTCCAAAGTGAATCACCTCACATTTTTCCGCATTGAACTCCATTTGCCATCTCTCAGCCCAGCACTGCAGCTTATCTATGTCCCTCAACCTGCAACAACCTTCCGCACTGTCCACAACTCCACCGACTTTAGTGTCATCCGCAAATTTACTAACCCATCCTTCTACGCCCTCATCCAGGTCATTTATAAAAATGACAAACAGCAGTGGCCCCAAAACAGATCCTTGCGGTACACCATAGAGATGAGAAGAATGTTTTTCTCCCTCAGAGTCGCGAGTGTGTGGAACTCTCTTCCCCAGAGAACGGGGGAGGCAGGGTCAGGGAATATTTGGAAGATAGAGGTAGATAGATTCTTGACCAAGAAAATGTGGAGGTTAGGCTTCAATCAGGTCAGCCGTTATTGAGTGACAGGACAAGATTGAGGGGCTGAATGGCCAACTCCTGCTCCGAATGCATGTGTATGTTTGTACGGGTCTGAATGTTAGAGTAGGCCTCATCCTTGTTCCTGTGTGGTTCTAGTACATCCTGGTTGCCCGCGACAACAGTGCTAGGCCCGGCTGCCAGTAGTATGGATCCCAGCCGCCTGCTCCCAATCTGAGGCCAGTTATCTTAATTTTTCTCCAGTTTTTAAATAACACCGGCTTGCGAAGGCGAGGGGATATGTCGCAAACCAGAAGCATCTAGAGTGGAGGAGAAGCCAGGCCACAGGAAAGGAAGTGGAGTCTGTGTCGTGTTGTTGTGGGTGTGGGGGCAGGAGGTTATAATTACCAGACAGAAGCAACCACAACCTCTGTCAAACTCCAAACCAGACAGGAGGCAGCCCTGGGCTCCAGCAGGAGGTGGTGGCCTGGTTGGAGTGCCTCTTCCTTGTGTTTTTCTTCTCGCTGACAGCTATAGATGTCAGAGAGAGAGAGACAGAGAATAGCCTTCCTGTTTTGAAATAAGCGGAACAGAATTTTTCCTCCCCCTCTCTCTCTCTCTCTGGGTTTCATTTCTGGAAGATTCCTGGGTTGAACCATTTACTCACCAAATTGTCCACACCACACTACCCGACCTGTTCCTCATCTCCGGCGGGTCACAGAGAGACAACAAACTCTTCCTCAGGCCAAGGAAGCTTCATTTTCCTACAATCCCTACAGTGCAGAAGGAGCTCTTTAAGTCCATCAAGTCTGCACCGATAACAATCCCAACCAGGCTCTATTCCCATAACAACACATATTTACCCTGCTGATCCCCCTGATACTAAGAGACATTTTAGCATGATCAATCCACCTAACCGACATATCTTTGGACACTAAGAGGCAATTTAGCATAGCCAATCCACCTAACCTACATATCTTTGGACAGTAAGGGGCAATTTAGCATGCCCAATCCCCCTAACCTGCACATCCTTGGACACTAAGGGGCAATTTAGCATGGCCAATCCACCTAACCTGCACATCTTTGGACACTAAGGGGCAATTTACCATGGCCAATCCACCTAACCTACACATCTTTGGACAGTAAGAGGCAATTTAGCATGCCCAGTCCCCCTAACCTACACATCTTTGGACACTAAGGGGCAATTTAGCATGGCCAATCCACCTAATCTACACATCTTTGGACACTAAGGGACAATTTAGCATGGCCAATCCCCTTAACCTACACATTTTTGGACACTAAGGGGCAATTTAGCATGGCCAATCCCCCTAACCTGCACATCTTTGGAGTGTGGGAGGAAACCGGAATTCCTGAGGAAACCCACGCAGACACGGGGAGAATGTGCAAACTCCACACAGAGACCTAAGGCTGGAATCGAACTCGGGTCCCTGGTGCTCTGAGGCAGCACTGCTAACCACTGTGCCACCGTGCCTTTGTCCTTCTAGATGATAGAGATCACAGGTTGGAATAAGCTGCCTAAGGATCTTTGATGAATTGCTGCAAAGCATCTTGTAGATGGTACACACTGCTGCTACTGTGCATCGGTGCTGGAGGGAGTGAGTGTTTGTAGATGTGGTGCCAATCAAGCGGGGCTGCTTTGTCCTGGATGGTGTCGAGCTTCTTGAGTGTTGTTGGAGCTGCATTGATCCAGGCAAGTGGAGAGTATTCTGTCACACTCCTGACTTGAGTGTTGTTCCTCTGTTCAAGAAAGGAAATAGGAATGACCCTGGTAATTATAAGCCGGTTAGTTTTACTTCGGTGGTCGGTAAGTTAATGGAAAAGGTCCTGAGGGATAGGATTTATGACTATTTGGAAAGATGCAGCTTAATCTGTGATAGTCATCTCGGATTCGTGAAGAGTAAGTCTTGCCTCACAAATTTGATTGAATTCTTTGAGGAGGTAACTAAGTGTGTTGATGAAGGTAGGGCGGTTGATGTCATATACATGGATTTTAGTAAGGCATTTGATAAGGTTCCCAATGGTAGGCTCATGAAGAAAGTAAGGAGGTGTGGGATAGAGGGAAATTTGGCCGATTGGATAAGTAACTGGCTATCTCATAGAAGACAGAGGGTGGTGGTGGATGGAAAATTTTCTGACTGTTTCCAGCGTCAGTGCTGGGTCCTCTGCTATGTGTGATTTTTATCAATGACTTGGAGGAGGGGACTGAAGGGTGGATCAGTAAATTTGCTGATGACACCAAGATTGGTGGAGTAGTGGATGAGGTGGAGGGCTATCGTAGGCTGCAAAGAGACATAGATAGGATGCAGAGCTGGGCCAAAAAATGGCAGATGGAGTTTAACACTGATAAGTGCGAGGTGATTCATTTTGGTAGGACAAATTTGAATGCGGATTACAGGGTCAACGGCAGGGTTCTGAGGAATGTGGAGGAACAGAGAGATCCTGGGGTTCATATCCACAGATCTCTGAAGGTTGCCACTCAAGTGGATAGAGCCGTGAAGAAGGCCTATCGTGTGTTAGCGTTTATTAACAGGAGGTTTGAGTTTAAGAGCCGTTGGGTTATGCTGCAACTGTACAGGACCTTGGTGAGACCACATTTGGAATATTGTGTGCAGTTCTGGTCACCTCACTATAAGAAGGATGTGGAAGCATTGGAGGGAGTGCAGAGGAGATTTACCAGGATGCTGCCTGGTTTGGAGGGTAGGTCTTATGAGGAAAGGTTGAGGGAGCTGGGGCTTTTCTCTTTAGAGCGGAGGAGGATGAGAGGCGACTTAATAGAGGTTTATAAGATGATGAGGGGGATAGATAGAGTGGACGTCCAGAGACTATTTCCTCGGGTGAATGTAGCTGTTACTAGGGGGCATAACTATAAGGCTCATGGTGGGAGATATAGGAGGGATGTCTGAGGTAGGTTCTTTACTCAGAGAGTGGTTGGGGTGTGGAATGGACTGCCTGCAGTGATAGTGGAGTCGGACACTTTAGGAACTTTCAAGCGGTTATTGGATAGGCACATGGAGCACACCAGGATGATAGGGAGTGGGATAGCTTGATCTTGGTTTCGGACAAAGCTCGGCACAACATCGAGGGCCAAAGGGCCTGTACTGTGCTGTACTGTTCTATGTTTTCTATGTTCTATGTTCTTGTGCCTTGTAGATGGTGGACAGACTTTGGGGAGTCAGGAGGTGAGTTACTCACCGCAGTATTCCTAGTCTCTGACCTGCTCTTGTCGCCATTGTGTTTATATGGCAAGTCAAGTTCAGTTTCTGGTCAATGGTAACCCCCAGGATGTTGATAGTGGGGGATTCAGAAATGGTAATACCATTGAATGTCAAGGGGCGATGATTAGATTCTCTCGTTTTGGAGATGGTCATTGCCTGGCACTTGTGTGGCCAATGGTACAAAGAACAATACAGCACAGGTACTTGCCACTTGTCAGCCCAAGCCTGGATATTGTCCAGATCAAACTGCTTCAGAATCTGAGGAGCCGTGAATGGTGCTGAGGTTGTTGCTGGGAGTTCCAGCACAAGAGTTCCCAGGATCATGGAGCGACCCAACTCACAGCTAAGTAATTTTGGGGGAATGGGGGGGGGGGGGGGTAGCTTTCACAGGTGGGGGTCATGGGCTGGGGAGGTCAGTGATGTCAAGGATTCAGTGGTGAGGACATCCTGTTGGATGAACCCTCGCAGTTCGACCGACCATTCACGCCACGCTCCCACTGCAGTGAGGTCAGAGAATTTGACGCTCAGCCAAATCTCTGTTCACTGTGACTCGATGGGAAAATCCCACCAGCGTGAAAGGGAGTAAGATTCCGGCCACAGCGTTTGAGACTCGCGACCTATTTGAGCCACATCCCACTCCTGCCTGGCCTCTGGTGAGCTGGGCTTGGAGAGTGGCAGGGGGGAGCTTAAAATACCTCACAACACGCTGCACCTCAGAGGGAGTTAATCAGAGCTAATTCGTACGGCTCCAGTTAAAGAGTATTAACTGAAAACCGTGCCCAAGCGAATAAACCTAGAATATGAACCAACACTTTGTCGAATGAGTGAGTTTGAACCTTGTGCTGCCTCTTGGCCTTGCAATGCCTGGGCTGGTCTGCCACAGATAATCTCTGGATTCTGGTTCGTTGGGTTTTTTTTGTCAATATTACAGATCCAGTTATTTATTAACCGATAGTAAACGATTTCCAAGCGAGGTGCCCTGGGTGTTTGCGTGTCATGACATTTTTAGGTCATCCAAAGGTTGTCGAGCACAGTTGGGCAAAGTAGGTTAGCGTATCTCATGTCACTGAGAGTGATAGGCCAAAGAGGGCCAGAGAGCTATAGGTCACATAGCGATAGGCCCGAGAGTGATAGGCCTGAGACCTTTAGGCCGGAGAGCGATAGGCCCGAGAGCGATAGGCCCAAGAGCGATAGGCCTGAGAGCGATAGGCCCAAGAGCAATAGGCCCAAGAGCAATAGGCCCGAGAGTGATAGGCCCGAGAGCGATAGGCCCGAGAGTGATAGGCCCGAGAGCGATAGGCCTGAGAGCGATAGGCCCGAGAGTGATAGGCCCGAGAGCGATAGGCCCGAGAGCAATAGGCCCGAGAGTGATAGGCCCGAGTGCGATAAGCCCGAGAGCGATAAGCCCGAGAGTGATAGGCCCAAGAGCAATAGGCCCGATAGCGATAGGCCCGAAAGCGATAGGCCCGAGAGCGATAAGCTCGAGAGCGATAGGCCTGAGAGCAATAGGCCTGAGAGTAATAGGCCCGTGAGCGATAGGCCCGAGAGCGATAGGCCCGAGTGCAATAGGCCCGAGAGCAATTGGCCCGAGAACAATAGGCCTGATACCGATAGGCCCAAGAGCGATAGGCCCAATAGCGATAGTCCCAAGAGCAATAGGCCCAATAGCATTAGGCCCGAGAGCGATAGGCCCGATAGTGATAGGCCTGAGGGCAATAGGCCTGAGAGCAATAGCCCCGAGAGCGATAGGCCCGAGAGCATAGGCCCGAGAGCAATAGGCCCAAGAGCGATAGGCCCCATAGCGATAGGCCCCATAGCGATAGGCCCGAGAGCAATACGCCCGAGAGCAATAGGCCTGATAGCGATAGGCCCGAGAGCAATAGGTCCGAGAGCAATAAGCCCCATAGCAATAGGCCCGATAGCAATAGGCCCGAGAGCAATAAGTCCCATAGCGATAGGCCCGATAGCAATAGGCCCGAGAGCGATAGGCCCAAGAGCGATAGGCCTGATAGCGATAGGCCCGAGAGCAATAGGTCCGAGAGCGATAGGCCCGAGAGTGATAGGCCCGAGAGCAATAGGCCCGAGAGCGATAGGCCCGATAGTGATAGGCCCGAGAGCAATAGGCCCGAGAGCGATAGGCCCGATAGTGATAGGCCCGAGAGCTATAGGCCCGAGAGCAATAGGCCCGAGAGCGATAGGCCCGAGAGCGATAAGCCCGAGAGCAATAGGCCCGAGAGCGATAGGCCCGCGAACAATAGGCCCGAGAGCAATAGGCCCGAGAGCAATAGGCCTGAGAGCAATAGGCCCGAGAGCAATAGGCCCGAGAGCAATAGGCCTGAGGGCAATAGGACCGAGAGCGATAGGCCCGAGAACGATAGGCCCGAGAGCGATAGGCCCGAGTGCGATAGGCCAGAGAGCGATAGGCCCGAGAGCAATTGGCCCCATAGCGATAGGCCCGATAGCAATAGGCCCGAGAGCAATAGGCCCGAGAGCGATAGGCCCGAGAGTGATAGGCCAGAGAGCGATAGGCCCGAGAGCAATAGGCCAGAGAGCGATAGGCCCGAGAGCGATAGGCCCGAGAGCGATAGGCCAGAGAGCGATAGGCCCGAGAGCGATAGGCCCGAGAGCAATAGGCCCGAGAGCGATAGGCCCGAGAGCAATAGGCCTGAGAGCGATAGGCCCGAGAGCAATAGGCCTGAGAGCAATAGGCC
Organism: Mustelus asterias; assembly: GCF_964213995.1. NCBI lineage: Eukaryota > Metazoa > Chordata > Chondrichthyes > Carcharhiniformes > Triakidae > Mustelus > Mustelus asterias. The sequence goes on along the minus strand of NC_135814.1, from coordinate 102,036,740 downwards.
CGAGAGCAATAGGCCCGAGAGCGATAGGCCAGAGAGCGATAGGCCCGAGAGCGATAGGCCCGAGAGCAATAGGCCCGAGAGCAATAGGCCCGAGAGCAATAGGCCCGAGAGTGATAGGCCCGAGAGCAATAGGCCCGAGAGTGATAGGCCCAAGAGCAATAGGCCCGATAGCGATAGGCCCGAGAGCGATAGGCCCGAGAGCGATAGGCCCGAGAGTGATAGGCCCGAGAGCAATAGGCCTGAGAGCGATAGGCCCGAGAGCAATAGGCCCGAGAGTGATAGGCCCGAGAGCAATAGGCCCGAGAGCGATAGGCCCGAGAGCGATAGGCCTGGTGTTGGGGGCTCCTTAATCGCTGTTTCATTTCCCGCCTGTTTCTAACAAAGCAGAATGACTGTAAAAGACACAAGGCAGTGAGCACAGGATAAATGTTGGGTGTGATCTTTCCTGCCGCTGGTGCCGATCAGCTGGCACAGCGAGCCGGGAAGATAGCGCACGAGCCTTTAAATATTAATGGCACGCTTCAACGCGCCTGGCACGGCCCCTTGGACAATTCCCTCCTCATCGAGAGATCTCGATTTTGAGAATCACTCACGGTCCCTACCAACAGGGGGGGGTTATTGAAGCCCCCGGAATGGGGGGAAGGGGGAAGGTCCAGGCTGGAGCAATGGGGCACAATCGCAGTGTGTAAGCTGTCAGAACCTTGCTATGTCTGCAGCTTAAGCCTTGATTCATTAAACGCTCAGATCCTGGAGGGGGTTTCGAACCCCCAATCTCGAGATTTAGTGGCACGAGGGCTGTGACCACCAATTGGTTAATGAATACGTTGGATCAGCATTTGGAGGGATTGAGGAATGGTCAGCCTCTTTGTCACCGATGGAGCCTTTAGAGGCCAGGCTGGGTCCACTGGCCAGTCCGTTATGTTGGGAGGTGCACAGCAGTGGCAGCGTGGCGCCCTCCCGTCAAGGAGAGAGCGACATTGCCGGGGGAGGGGCATCGGGCACGTCAGATTGGAGAATGTGGGAGGGAGTGAAAAAACGGTGAAAGGACAGAGGGTTTGCCATGAGGAGAATAGCGGGCAGGTGGAGGGTGAAGGGGAGAATGCCAGAGATGGGAGGAATTGGAAATTGGGTGGCACAGTGGTTGGCGCTGCTGCCTCACAGTGTCAGGGACCCGGGTTCAATTCTGGCCTCGGGTCACTGTCTGTGCGGAGTCTGCACATTCTCCCCGTGTCTGCGTGAGTTTTCTCCGGGTGCTCCGGTTTTCTCCCACTCTCCAAAGATGTGCAGGTTAGGTGGATTGGCCATGCTAAATTGCCCCTTAGTGTCAGGGGGACCAGCTAGGGTAAATGCATGGGGTTACGGGGATAGGGCCTGGGTGGGATTGTGATCAGTGCAGGCTCGATGGGCCAAATAGCCTCCTTCTGCACTGTAGGGATTCTATGAATTGAGAAAGAGGCTTCTTTTGGAGGGACAGGGAAGGACAGCAAGAACGTCAATTTGGAGGAGGTCTCTCAGATAGGGAAGGTTATCACCCCTTCATAGAATAGATCATAGAATCCCTACAGTGCAGAAGGAGGCCATTCAGCCCATCATGTCTGCGCCGACCACAATCCCATCCAGGTCCTATCCCCATAACCTAATGTATTTACCCTAGCCAGGCCCCTGACACTAAGGGGCAATTTAGCATGGCCAATCCACCTAATCTGCTCACCTTTGGAGTGTGGGAGGAAACCGGAGCACCCGGAGGAAGCCCACGCAGACACGGGGAGAACGTGCAGACTCCACACAGACAGTGACCCAAGCTAGGAATCGAACCCGGGTCCCTGGCGCTGTGAGGCAGCAGCGCTAACCACTGTGCCACCGTGCCACCCAATAAATCGAGTGGCTTGGTAAACATTTGCTGGCTTACCAGGTGAGGAAGGAAGATTAAAGGGAATGTCTTGGACCAGATGGTGTAATCTCGGAGTAAGGAGGTCACCCATTTAATCCAGAGATGAGGAGGAATTTCTTCTCTCAGAGGGGGGGCGAATCTGAGAAATTCTTTACCTCAGAGGGCTCTAGAGGCTGGGTTGTTAAGTTTGTTTGAGGCTGCGATAGACAGACTTTTAATTAGTCAGGGAACCAAGGGGATAAGGCGGGAAAGTGGAGTTGAGGATTATCGTATCAGGTCAGCCATGATCTCATTGAATGGTGGGGCAGACTTGATGGGCTGAATGGCCTACTTCTGCTTCTGGGTTGAGTTAAAGCAGGTTGTAATGGATATTCTGGGATGGTCGGAATAGGGAAAATTCTCCGTGCTGAAAGCCCCATTCATAAAAGAGTAGCACTGGGATGGCCAACATGCACTCCCTGAAATAATCCAATCAACATCCAGGGTTTAGCAAGAATGGGTTAAGCTCATAGAGGTTTACAGAATGGAAACAGGCCCTTTGGCCCAAATTGTCCATGCTGCCCCTTTTTTAACCACTAAGCTAGTCCCAATTGCCTGCGTTTGGCCCATATCCCTCTATACCCATCATGCTCATGTAACTGTCTAAATGCTTTTTAAAAGACAAAATTGTACCCGCCTCTACTACTACCTCTGGCAGCTTGTTCCAGACACTCACCACCCTCTGTGTGAAACAATTGCCCCTCTGGACACTTTTGTATCTCTCCCCTCTCACCTTAAATCTATGCCCTCTAGTTTTAGACTCCCCTACCTTTGGGAAAAGATGTTGACTATCCAGCTGATCTTTGTCCCTCATTATTTTATAGACCGCTATAAGGTCACCCCTCAGCCTCCTACGCTCCAGAGAAAAAACTCCCAGTCTATCCAGCCTCTCCTTGTAACTCAAACCATCAAGTCCCATCTGAGGAATGAGCAATAATAATGATTCTAAACCTGCATAAATCAGATGTTTTGAGGTAATTCTGTCCCATTTGGAGTTAATCCATCATTATGGTGTTGAGGAGACTGGCAGTGACAGGATAAAGACAGGATTCCAGGCTCCAAGTTTAAATTGTGACGGAGTTAAAGATGTGACAGGTTCCGTCCCAATGCTGGAGATTCTGAACGATTCGCACTGAACTCAGGCTGCATGCACTCACTGACTGAATGCTTGAAGTAAGTCTTTCAGATGAGAAAGACGACTCTCCCACACAACTCACAGACAAGGACACATTTCCCGGGGGTCAGAGTTCAAAGGCAGAGGAAATTTCCATTGAGTTACTGAAAGTCTTGGTCAGAGACCTTTCAGAGTGGAGTGTCGGGGAGGGTAAGGATAGAGAGAGGCAACAAGAGAGAGAGAGAGAGACAGACAGAGAAAGAGAGGGAGTATCGAGGACGATAAGGATGGAGAGAGGCAACAAGGGTGGAGAGAGAGACTGAGAGAGTGGAGAGAAAGGGAGAGAGTGTGAGAGAGAGAGTGGAGAGAGAGAGACTATGAGAGTGGAAAGAAAGAGAGAGAGAGTGGAGAGAGTGTGGAGAGTGTGGAGGGAGGGAGAGAGAGAAGCGTATCGGGAAGGATAGGAAGGAGAGACAACAAGGGTGGAGAGAGAGAATGGAAAGAGAGAGAGACAGGGAGAGAGAGAGAGAGAGAGTGGGAATGGAGAGAGAGAGAGACAGAGAGAGCGACAGAGAGAGTGGGAGAGAGAGCCAGAGAGAGAAACAGAGAGAGAGAGAGACAGAGAGAGAGAGTGGGAATGGAGAGAGTGAGAGAGAGAGACAGAGAGAGAAACAGAGAGACAGAGAGAGAAACAGAGAGGAACAGAGAGAGAGAGACAGAGGGAGAGAGAAACAGAGAGAGAGAGAGACAGAGAGAGGGAGGGAGTGGAGAGAGTCAGAGAGAGTGGAAAGAGACAGAGAGTGGAGAGAGAGAGGGACAGAGACAGGGCGGGAATGGAGAGAGAGACAGAGAGAGAGCGGAACCGGAGAGAGTGTGCGCAGGGTGGGAGTGGAGAGAGAGAGAGAGAGTGCAGAGAGTGTGTACGGGAGAGTTTAGTGTGGGTCACATTCCTCGGGTTGTCAAGTCTCCGAACTCTGTGTCCATTTGTTACGAAGCTTTCCGTGTGGACGAAATTCCCAATATTGACTCCGGAATTCCTCACAATTTTAAAAACCCCTCAGTGAAATGAAAGATAAGAATTCGGAACAGGAGGAGGCCATTCGGCCCCTTGGGGCTGCTCTGCCATTCAGTAACATCAGCCTTGATCGGATCTCATTGCCAGCAGCATCTTACCACCTGTTCCCGCCGGGGTCCCAGTTTAATGTGCCCTCTGACAGTGCGGCACTCCCTCAGTACTGACCCTCTGACAGTGCGGCACTCCCTCAGTACTGACCCTCTGACAGTGCGGCACTCCCTCAGTACTGACCCTCTGACAGTGCGGCACTCCCTCAGTACTGACCCTCTGACAGTGCGGCACTCCCTCAGTACTGGCCCTCTGACAGTGCGGCACTCCCTCAGTACTGACCCTCTGACAGTGCCGCACTCCCTCAGTACTGACCCTCTGACAGTGCAGCACTCCCTCAGTACTGACCCTCTGACAGTGCAGCACTCCCTCAGTACTGACCCTCTGACAGTGCAGCACTCCCTCAGTACCGGCCCTCTGACAGTGCGGCACTCCCTCAGTACTGACCCTCTGACAGTGCAGCACTCCCTCAGTACCGGCCCTCTGACAGTGCGGCACTCTCTCAGTACTGACCCTCTGACAGTGCAGCACTCCCTCAGTACCGGCCCTCTGACAGTGCAGCACTCCCTCAGTACTGACCCTCTGACAGTGCAGCACTCCCTCAGTACCAGCCCTCTGACAGTGCGGCACTCCCTCAGTACTGACCCTCTGACAGTGCGGCACTCCCTCAGTACTGGCCCTCTGACAGTGCAGCACTCCCTCAGTACTGACCCTCTGACAGTGCGGCACTCCCTCAGTACTGACCCTCTGACAGTGTGGCACTCCCTCAGTACTGACCCTCTGACAGTGCGGCACTCCCTCAGTACTGACCCTCTGACAGTGCGGCACTCCCTCAGTACTGACCCTCTGACAGTGCAGCACTCCCTCAGTACCGGCCCTCTGACAGTGCGGCACTCCCTCAGTACTGACCCTCTGACAGTGCGGCACTCCCTCAGTACTGGCCCTCTGACAGTGCAGCACTCCCTCAGTACTGACCCTCTGACAGTGCGGCACTCCCTCAGTACTGACCCTCTGACAGTGCAGCACTCCCTCAGTACTGGCCCTCTGACAGTGGAGCACTCCCTCAGTACTGACCCTCTGACAGTGCAGCACTCCCTCAGTACTGACCCTCTGACAGTGCAGCACTCCCTCAGTACTGACCCTCTGACAGTGCAGCACTCCCTCAGTACTGACCCTCTGACAGTGCGGCACTCCCTCAGCACTGACCCTCTGACAGTGCGGCACTCCCTCAGTACTGACCCTCTGACAGTGCGGCACTCCCTCAGTACTGACCCTCTGACGGTGCAGCACTCCCTCAGTACTGACCCTCTGACAGTGCGGCACTCCCTCAGCACTGACCCTCTGACAGTGCGGCACGCCCTCAGTACTGACCCTCTGACAGTGCGGCACTCCCTCAGTACTGACCCTCTGACAGTGCAGCACTCCCTCAGCACTGACCCTCTGACAGTGCGGCACTCCCTCAGTACTGACCCTCTGACAGTGCGGCACTCCCTCAGTACTGACCCTCTGACAGTGCGGCACTCCCTCAGTACTGTCCCTCTGACAGTGCAGCACTCCCTCAGCACTGACCCTCTGACAGTGCGGCACTCCCTCAGTACTGACCCTCTGACAGTGCGGCACTCCCTCAGTACTGACCCTCTGACAGTGCGGCACTCCCTCAGCACTGACACTCTGACACCGCGGCACACCCTCAGTACTGACCCTCTGACAGTGCGGCACTCCCTCAGCACTGACCCTCTGACAGTGCGGCACTCCCTCAGTACTGACCCTCTGACAGTGCGGCACTCCCTCAGTACTGACCCTCTGACAGTGCAGCACTCCCTCAGCACTGACCCTCTGACAGTGCGGCACTCCCTCCGTACTGACCCTCTGACAGTGCGGCACTCCCTCAGTACTGACCATCTGACAGTGCGGCACTCCCTCCGTACTGACCCTCTGACAGTGCGGCACTCCCTCCGTACTGACCCTCTGACAGTGCGGCGCTCCCTCAGCACTGACCCTCTGACAGTGCAGCACTCCCTCAGCACTGACCCTCTGACAGTGCGGCACTCCCTCAGTACTGACCCTCTGACAGTGCGGCACTCCCTCAGTACTGACCCTCTGACAGTGCAGCACTCCCTCAGTACTGACCCTCTGACAGTGCAGCACTCCCTCAGCACTGACCCTCTGACAGTGCGGCACTCCCTCAGTACTGACCCTCTGACAGTGCGGCACTCCCTCAGTACTGACCCTCTGACAGTGCAGCACTCCCTCAGTACTGACCCTCTGACAGTGCGGCACTCCCTCAGCACTGACCCTCTGACAGTGCGGCACTCCCTCCGTACTGACCCTCTGACAGTGCGGCACTCCCTCAGTACTGACCCTCTGACAGTGCTGCACTCCCTCAGTACTGACCCTCTGACAGTGCGGCACTCCCTCAGCACTGACCCTCTGACAGTGCGGCACTCCCTCAGTACTGACCATCTGACAGTGCGGCACTCCCTCAGTACTGACCCTCTGACAGTGCAGCACCCCCACAGTACTGACCCTCTGACAGTGCGGCACTCCCTCAGTACTGACCCTCTGACAGTGCAGCACCCCCACAGTACTGACCCTCTGACAGTGCGGCACTCCCTCAGTACTGACCCTCTGACAGTGCGGCACTCCCTCAGCACTGATCCTCCGACAGTGCAGCACTCCCTCATTACTGACCATCTGACAGTGCGGCACTCCCTCAGTACTGACCCTCTGACAGTGCAGCACCCCCACAGTACTGACCCTCTGACAGTGCGGCACTCCCTCAGTACTGATCCTCCGACAGTGCGGCACTCCCTCAGTACTGACCCTCTGACAGTGCAACACTCCCTCAGTACTGACCCTCTGACAGTGCAGCACACCCTCAGTACTGATCCTCTGACAGTGCGGCACACCCTCAGTACTGATCCTCTGACAGTGCGGCACTCCCTCAGTACTGACCCTCTGACAGTGCGGCACTCCCTCAGTACTGACCCTCTGACAGTGCGGCACACCCTCAGTACTGACCCTCTGACAGTGCGGCACTCCCTCAGTACTGACCCTCTGACAGTGCAGCACACCCTCAGTACTGATCCTCTGACAGTGCGGCACACCCTCAGTACTGATCCTCTGACAGTGCGGCACTCCCTCAGTACTGACCCTCTGACAGTGCGGCACTCCCTCAGTACTGACCCTCTGACAGTGCGGCACACCCTCAGTACTGACCCTCTGACAGTGCAGCACTCCCTCAGTACTGACCCTCTGACAGTGCGGCACTCCCTCAGTACTGACCCTCTGACAGTGCGGCACTCCCTCCGTACAGAGTACATCTCATTCACCTTTTAAACTCTTTATTTTCCCGACGCTCCGTCTTTCCTGATTGAAGATTATTTTCTGTTTGGAATAGACAGTAAGAGTCGGATTTGTGGGTGTTGGCGCCCTCTGGTGCTCTGAGCCGATAGTGCCGTCTGTCCAAACTAGAAAAACATCAAAATAATTTATCTTCCTGTTTCCAAGTGTTACTTTCAGATAGATTGACAATTCCAAGGGAAGAGTTGAGCATTGAATGGATTTAATTGTAGAATTAAAGACAGCATATTTGACCATTATTTTTTGGGTATATTTGATTATATTTTGAACCCAGGTGTTCATGGTGCCTTTCCGATTGAGATTATGTTCAGACGACCGGTTCATTTACTGTGGAATTACTGTCGTCACAATCCCATAAACTGCTCTTTTCCTTCTTTGAGGGTGGCACAATGGTTAACACCGCTGCCTCACAGCACCAGGGACCCGGGTTCAATTCCCAGTTTGTGTGACTGTCTGTGTGGAGTCTGCATATTCTCCCCGTGTCTGCGTGGGTTTCCTCCGGGTGCTCCAGTTTCCTCCCACACTCTGAAAGGCATGCAGGTTAGGGTGCATTGGCCATGATAATTCTCCCTTAATGTCCAAAGAGAGAGTGGAGAGAGAGAGAAAGAGAGAGGGAAGGAGAGAGAGACAGAGGGTGGAGAGAGAGAGAGAGACAGATATAGAGAGACAGAGAAAGAGACAGAGAGAGACAAAGAGAGATTGGAAAGAGACAGCGATGGAGCCGAGAGAGAGAGACAGAAACAGACAGAGAAAGAAGGAGAGAGAGATAGAGAGAGAGATGGAGAGAGTGGAGAGAGACAGAGAGTGGAGAGAGAGACAGAGACAGGGCGGGAATGGAGAGAGTGACAGAGAGAGAGAGGGACCGGAGAGAGTGTGCACAGGGTGGGAGTGGAGAGAGAGAGAGAGTACAGGGAGTGTGTACGGGAGAGTTTAGTGTGGTTCACATTCCTTGGGTTGTCAATTCTCCGAACTCTGTGTCCATTTGTTACGAAGCTTTCCATGTGGACGAAATTCCCAATATTGACTCCGGAATTCCTCACAATTTAAAAAACCCCTCAGTGAAATGAAAGATAAGAATTCGGAACAGGAGGAGGCCATTCGGCCCCTTGGGGCTGCTCTGCCATTCAGTAAGAACAAAGAAAATTACAGCACAGGAACAGGCCCTTCGGCCCTCCAAGCCTGCACCGACCATGCTGCCCGTCTGAACTAAAACCCCCTACCCTTCCAGGGACCGTATCCCTCTATTCACATCCTATTCATGTATTTGTCCAGACGCCCCTTAAAAGTCACTATCGTATCTGCTTCCACTAGCTCCCCCAGCAGCGCATTCCAGGCACCCACCACCCTCTGTGTAAAAAATCTGCCTCATACATCTCCTTTAAACCTTGCCCCTTGCACCTTAAACCTGTGCCCCCTAGTAATTGACTCTTCCACCCTGGGAAAAAGCTTCTGTCTATCCACCCTGTCCATGCCCCTCATAATCTTGTAGACTTCTCTCAGGTCGCCCCTCAACCTCCGTCGTTCCAGTGAGAACAAACCAAGTTTCTCCAACCTCTCCTCATAGCTAATGCCCTCCATACCAGGCAACATCCTGGTAAACCTTTTCTGTACCCTCTTCAAAGCCTCCACATTCTCTGGTAGTGTGGTGACCAGAATTGAACACTATATTCCAAGTGCGGCCTCACTAAGGTTCTATAAAGTTGCAACATGACTTGCCAATTTTTAAACTCAATGCCCCGGTCGATGAAGGCAAGCATGTCGTATGCCTTCTTGACTACCTTCTCCACCTGCGCTGCCACTTTCAGTGACCTGTGTACCTGTACACGCAGATCACTTTGCCTATCAATACTCTTCAGGATTCTGCCACTTACTGTATATTTCCTATCTGTATTAGACCTTCCAAAATGCATTACCTCACATTTGTCCGGATTAAACTCCATCTGCCAGCTCTCCGCCCAAGTCTCCCACTGATCTATATCCTGCTGTATCCTCTGATGGTAAGATTTGTGTTGATCTGGTTTCATTGTCAACAGCATTTTAACGCCCATTCCCACAGCAGTCCTGGTTTAGTGTGCCCTCTGACAGTGCAGCACTCCCTCCGCACTGACCCTCTGACACTGCAGCACTCCCTCCGCACTGACCCTCTGACACTGCAGCACTCCCTCAGTACTGACCCTCTGACACTGCAGCACTCCCTCCGCATTGACCCTCTGACAGTGCAGCACTCCCTCAGTACTGACCCTCTGACAGTGCGGCACTCCCTCAGTACTGACCCTCTGACAGTGCGGCACTCCCTCAGTACTGACCCTCTGACAGTGCGGCACTCCCTCAGTACTGACCCTCTGACACTGCAGCACTCCCTCAGTACTGACCCTCTGACAGTGCGGCACTCCCTCAGTACTGACCCTCTGACAGTGCGGCACTCCCCCAGTACTGACCCTCTGACAGTGCGGCACTCCCTCCGCACTGACCCTCTGACACTGCAGCACTCCCTCAGTACTGACCCTCTGACAGTGCAGCACTCCCTCAGCACTGACCCTCTGACAGTGCGGCACTCCCTCAGTACTGACCCTCTGACGGTGCGGCACTCCCTCAGTACTGACCCTCTGACAGTGCGGCACTCCCTCCGTACAGAGTACATCTCATTCATCTTTTAAACTCTTTATTTTCCCGACGCTCCGTCTTTCCTGATTGAAGATTATTTTCTGTTTGGAATAGACAGTAAGAGTCGGATTTGTGGGTGTTGGCGCCCTCTGGTGCTCTGAGCCGATAGTGCCGTCTGTCCAAACTAGAAAAACATCAAAATAATTTATCTTCCTGTTTCCAAGTGTTACTTTCAGATAGATTGACAATTCCAAGGGAAGTGTTGAGCATTGAATGGATTTAATTGTAGAATTAAAGACAGCATATTTGACCATTATTTTTTAGGTATATTTGATGATATTTTGAACCCAGGTGTTCATGGTGCCTTTCCGATTGAGATTATGTTCAGACGACCGGTTCATTTACTGTGGAATTTGTCGTCACAATCCCATAAACTGCTCTCCCCCTTTGAGGGTGGCACAGTGGTTAACACCGCTGCCTCACAGCACCAGGGACCCGGGTTCAATTCCCAGTTTGTGTGACTGTCTGTGTGGAGTCTGCATGTTCTCCCCGTGTCTGCGTGGGTTTCCTCTGGGTGCTCCAGTTTCCTCCCACACTCTGAAAGGCGTGCAGGTTAGGGTGCATTGGCCATGATAATTCTCCCTTAATGTCCAAAGAGAGAGTGGAGAGAGAGAGAAAGAGAGAGGGAAGGAGAGAGAGACAGAGGGTGGAGAGAGAGAGAGAGACAGATATAGAGAGACAGAGAAAGAGACAGAGAGAGACAAAGAGAGATTGGAAAGAGACAGCGATGGAGCCGAGAGAGAGAGACAGAAACAGACAGAGAAAGAAGGAGAGAGAGATAGAGAGAGAGATGGAGAGAGTGGAGAGAGACAGAGAGTGGAGAGAGAGACAGAGACAGGGCGGGAATGGAGAGAGAGACAGAGAGAGAGAGGGACCAGAGAGAGTGTGCACAGGGTGGGAGTGGAGAGAGAGAGAGAGTACAGAGAGTGTGTACGGGAGAGTTTAGTGTGGTTCACATTCCTTGGGTTGTCAATTCTCCGAACTCTGTGTCCATTTGTTACGAAGCTTTCCGTGTGGACGAAATTCCCAATATTGACTCCGGAATAACTCACAATTTAAAAAACCCCTCAGTGAAATGAAAGATAAGAATTCGGAACAGGAGGAGGCCATTCGGCCCCTTGGGGCTGCTCTGCCATTCAGTAAGAACAAAGAAAATTACAGCACAGGAACAGGCCCTTCGGCCCTCCAAGCCTGCACCGACCATGCTGCCCGTCTGAACTAAATCCCCCTACCCTTCCAGGGACCGTATCCCTCTATTCACATCCTATTCATGTATTTGTCCAGACGCCCCTTAAAAGTCACTATCGTATCTGCTTCCACTAGCTCCCCCAGCAGCGCATTCCAGACACCCACCACTCTCCGTGTAAAAAATCTGCCTCATACATCTCCTTTAAACCTTGCCCCTCGCACCTTAAACCTGTGTCCCCCTAGTAATTGACTCTTCCACCCTGGGAAAAAGCTTCTGACTATCCACTCTCTCCATGCCTCTCATAATCTTGTAGACTTCTATCAGGTCGCCCCTCAACCTCCGTCGTTCCAGTGAGAACAAACCAAGTTTCTCCAACCTCTCCTCATAGCTAATACCCTCCACACCAGGCAACATCCTGGTAAACCTTTTCTGTACCCTCTTCAAAGCCTCCACATTCTCTGGTAGTGTGGTGACCAGAATTGAACACTATATTCCAAGTGCGGCCTCACTAAGGTTCTATAAAGTTGCAACATGACTTGCCAATTTTTAAACTCAATGCCCCGGTCGATGAAGGCAAGCATGTCGTATGCCTTCTTGACTACCTTCTCCACCTGCGCTGCCACTTTCAGTGACCTGTGTACCTGTACACGCAGATCACTTTGCCTATCAATACTCTTCAGGATTCTGCCACTTACTGTATATTTCCTATCTGTATTAGACCTTCCAAAATGCATTACCTCACATTTGTCCGGATTAAACTCCATCTGCCAGCTCTCCGCCCAAGTCTCCCACTGATCTATATCCTGCTGTATCCTCTGATGGTAAGATTTGTGTTGATCTGGTTTCATTGTCAACAGCATTTTAACGCCCATTCCCACAGCAGTCCTGGTTTAGTGTGCCCTCTGACAGTGCAGCACTCCCTCCACACTGACCCTCTGACACTGCAGCACTCCCTCAGTACTGACCCTCTGACACTGCAGCACTCCCTCCGCATTGACCCTCTGACAGTGCAGCACTCCCTCAGTACTGACCCTCTGACAGTGCGGCACTCCCTCAGTACTGACCCTCTGACAGTGCGGCACTCCCTCAGTACTGACCCTCTGACAGTGCGGCACTCCCTCAGTACTGACCCTCTGACACTGCAGCACTCCCTCAGTACTGACCCTCTGACAGTGCGGCACTCCCTCAGTACTGACCCTCTGACAGTGCGGCACTCCCCCAGTACTGACCCTCTGACAGTGCGGCACTCCCTCCGCACTGACCCTCTGACACTGCAGCACTCCCTCAGTACTGACCCTCTGACAGTGCAGCACTCCCTCAGCACTGACCCTCTGACAGTGCGGCACTCCCTCAGTACTGACCCTCTGACGGTGCGGCACTCCCTCAGTACTGACCCTCTGACAGTGCGGCACTCCCTCCGTACAGAGTACATCTCATTCATCTTTTAAACTCTTTATTTTCCCGACGCTCCGTCTTTCCTGATTGAAGATTATTTTCTGTTTGGAATAGACAGTAAGAGTCGGATTTGTGGGTGTTGGCGCCCTCTGGTGCTCTGAGCCGATAGTGCCGTCTGTCCAAACTAGAAAAACATCAAAATAATTTATCTTCCTGTTTCCAAGTGTAACTTTCAGATAGATTGACAATTCCAAGGGAAGAGTTGAGCATTGAATGGATTTAATTGTAGAATTAAAGACAGCATATTTGACCATTATTTTTTAGGTATATTTGATGATATTTTGAACCCAGGTGTTCATGGTGCCTTTCCGATTGAGATTATGTTCAGACGACCGGTTCATTTACTGTGGAATTTGTCGTCACAATCCCATAAACTGCTCTCCCCCTTTGAGGGTGGCACAGTGGTTAACACCGCTGCCTCACAGCACCAGGGACCCGGGTTCAATTCCCAGTTTGTGTGACTGTCCGTGTGGAGTCTGCATGTTCTCCCCGTGTCTGCGTGGGTTTCCTCTGGGTGCTCCAGTTTCCTCCCACACTCTGAAAGGCGTGCAGGTTAGGGTGCATTGGCCATGATAATTCTCCCTTAATGTCCAAAGAGAGAGTGGAGAGAGAGAGAAAGAGAGAGGGAAGGAGAGAGAGACAGAGGGTGGAGAGAGAGAGAGAGACAGATATAGAGAGACAGAGAAAGAGACAGAGAGAGACAAAGAGAGATTGGAAAGAGACAGCGATGGAGCCGAGAGAGAGAGACAGAAACAGACAGAGAAAGAAGGAGAGAGAGATAGAGAGAGAGATGGAGAGAGTGGAGAGAGACAGAGAGTGGAGAGAGAAACAGAGACAGGGCGGGAATGGAGAGAGAGACAGAGAGAGAGAGGGACCAGAGAGAGTGTGCACAGGGTGGGAGTGGAGAGAGAGAGAGAGTACAGAGAGTGTGTACGGGAGAGTTTAGTGTGGTTCACATTCCTTGGGTTGTCAATTCTCTGAACTCTGTGTCCATTTGTTACGAAGCTTTCCATGTGGACGAAATTCCCAATATTGACTCCGGAATAACTCACAATTTAAAAAACCCCTCAGTGAAATGAAAGATAAGAATTCGGAACAGGAGGAGGCCATTCGGCCCCTTGGGGCTGCTCTGCCATTCAGTAAGAACAAAGAAAATTACAGCACAGGAACAGGCCCTTCGACCCTCCAAGCCTGCACCGACCATGCTGCCCGTCTGAACTAAAACCCCCTACCCTTCCGGGGACCATATCCCTCTATTCCCATCCTATTCATGTATTTGTCCAGACGCCCCTTAAAAGTCACTATCGTATCTGCTTCCACTACCTCCCCCGGCAACGAGTTCCAGACACCCACCACCTTCTGTGTAAAAAATCTGCCTCGTACATCTCCTTTAAACCTTGCCCCTCGCACCTTAAACCTGTGTCCCCTAGTAATTGACTCTTCCACCCTGGGAAAAAGCTTCTGACTATCCACTCTCTCCATGCCTCTCATAATCTTGTCGACTTCTATCAGGTCGCCCCTCAACCTCCGTCGTTCCAGTGAGAACAAACCAAGTTTCTCCAACCTCTCCTCATAGCTAATACCCTCCACACCAGGCAACATCCTGGTAAATCTTTTCTGTACCCTCTTCAAAGCCTCCACATTCTTCTGGTAGTGTGGTGACCAGAATTGAACACTATATTCCAAGTGCGGCCTCACTAAGGTTCTATAAAGTTGCAGCATGACTTGCCAATTTTTAAACTCAATGCCCCGGTCGATGAAGGCAAGCATGTCGTATGCCTTCTTGACTACCTTCTCCACCTGCGCTGCCAATTTCAGTGACCTGTGTACCTGTACACCCAGATCCCTCTGCCTATCAATACTGTTCAGGATTCTGCCACTTACTGTATATTTCCTATCTGTATTAGACCTTCCAAAATGCATTACCTCACATTTGTCCGGATTAAACTCCATCTGCCAGCTCTCCGCCCAAGTCTCCAACTGATCTATATCCTGCTGTATCCTCTGATGGTAAGATTTGTGTTGATCTGGTTTCATTGTCAACAGCATTTTAACGCCCATTCCCACTGCAGTCCTGGTTTAGTGCGCCCTCTGACACTGCAGCACTCCCTCCGCACTGACCCTCTGACACTGCAGCACTCCCTCAGTACTGACCCTCTGACAGTGCGGCACTCCCTCAGTACTGACCCTCTGACAGTGCAGCACTCCCTCAGTACTGACCCTCTGACAGTGCAGCACTCCCTCAGTACTGACCCTCTGACAGTGCAGCACTCCCTCAGTACTGACTCTCTGACAGTGCGGCACTCCCTCAGTACTGACCCTCTGACAGTGCAGCACTCCCTCAGTACTGACCCTCTGACAGTGCAGCACTCCCTCAGTACTGACCCTCTGACAGTGCAGCACTCCCTCAGTACTGACCCTCTGACAGTGCAGCACTCCCTCAGCACTGACCCTCTGACAGTGCAGCACTCCCTCAGTACTGACCCTCTGATGGTGCAGCACTCCCTCAGTCCTGACCCTCTGACAGTGCAGCACTCCCTCAGCACTGACCCTCTGATAGTGCGGCACTCCCTCAGTCCTGACCCTCTGATGGTGCAGCACTCCCTCAGTACTGACCCTCTGACAGTGCAGCACTCCCTCAGCACTGACCCTCTGACAGTGCAGCACTCCCTCGGTACTGACCCTCTGACCTACACATCTTTGGACACTAAGGAGCAATTTAGCATGGCCAATCCCTCTAACCTACACATCTTTGGACTAAATAAATATTCTCTGATGTTTGTTTGCACACACTCTCATGGTTGCATGGTGTTGAATAGAGGCAGTGAGGTTGAGTGAAAGGGCTAACAATGAGGCTTGTAATGTGATACCTGAAAGCTGTGGGAAAGTCACGCAATGGGTGTCAGTCAGTGATTGGGTTTTGTTTGGGAACAGGGCTGAATGATCCTCTGTGCTGTTCACCAAATCAGATCACCAAAAGATGCTGGGGATATGGTTCGGAATAGGGGGGTGTGCAAAAAACTGGGAGGTGCATGATGCCAAGGTAAAGCAGAAATTGAGGAGAGGCGGTGGCGTAGTGGTATCGTCACTGGACTAGCTTCAGAATCACGGGAACTGCACCTAAGCAAGAGGCAGCACGGTGGCACAGAGGTTAGCGCTGCTCCCTCACAGCGCCACGGACCCGTGTTCGATTCCCGGCTTGGGCCGCTGTCTGTGCGGAGTCTGCACATTCTCCCTGTGTCTGCGTGGGTTTCCTCCGGTTTCCTCCCACAATCCAAAGATGTGCAGGTTAGGTTGATTGGCCGTGCTAAATTGCCCCTTAGTGTCAAGAAGATTAGGTGGGTAAACATGTGGGGTTACGGGGATAAGGCCTGGGTGGGATTGTGGTCGGTACAGGCTCGATGGGCCAAATGGCCTTCTTCTGCACAGTGGGGATTCTATGATTCTACGATTAATCCAGAGACCCAGGGTAATGTTCTGGGGACCCGGGTTCGAATCCCGCCATGGCCGATAGTGAAATTTGAATTGAATAAAAACAAATCTGGAATTAAGAATCTACTGATGACCATGAAACCATTGTCGATTGTCGGAAAAACCCATCTGGTTCACTAATGTCCTTTAATGAAGGAAATCTGCCGTCCTTACCCGGTCTGGCCTACATGTGACTCCAGAGCCACAGCAATGTGGTTGACTCTCAACTGCCCTCCAAGGGCAACTAGGGTTGGGTCATACATGAATGAATAAAAAAAGAACTAGGCATGTGGGAGCAATGCTCCCTCTCTTTTGCAGGCTTATTGAGTGTGAGGTATTCTTGGGGTTGGTGTAGGTCGCACATGACTGGCCCATGCCACCATCCTGTGCCTCTGCAGTCACCCGAGCCACCTACAAATTCATCTGGAGATCTAAGATGGATCATCTCCAGAGGGACACCATGTACACATGTCTAGCTGAGCTATAAGGAGCGGCTGGATAAACTGGGGTTATTTTCTCTGGAGCAGCGGAGGCTGAGACGAGATCTGATAGAAGTCTATAAAATTATGAGAAGCATAGACAGGG
Organism: Mustelus asterias; assembly: GCF_964213995.1. Lineage (NCBI taxonomy): Eukaryota > Metazoa > Chordata > Chondrichthyes > Carcharhiniformes > Triakidae > Mustelus > Mustelus asterias. Next base: position 102,019,846 of record NC_135814.1, on the reverse strand, counting down.
TTGGCAGTCAGAATCTTTTTCCCAGAGTGGAAATGTCTAATACTAGGGGACACAATGTGAGAGGGGGGCAGTTCGAAGGAGATGTGAGGGGCAAGTTTTTTTACACGGAGGGTGGTAGGTGTCTGGAACCCGCTGCCAGGGGTGGTGGTGGAGGCAGATTTGATAGGAACATTTAGGGGGCTTTTAGATGAATACACAAGGAATGGAGGGATATGGATCAAGGACAGGCAGAAGGGATTAGTTTAATTTGGCATCACGTTTGCCACAACATTGTGGGCCGAATGGCCTGTCCCTGTGCTGTATTGTTCTGGGTTCTATAAAGGGGGAGTGGAAACATGTCCATCGGCACCCCTCATCCTGATGTCTGCCTTTGTGCGTGCATGGAACCTCAGTACACAAGCACCAACTGTTGTGCCTCTCTGCAGTGTTGCCTCGGATGAGTCTGGCCACACTGCCACGAAATGCTCCAAGTAGTTTGACTGTCAGCTACCTAACCTACATAAGAACTAGGAGCTGGAGTAGGCCATCTGACCCCTCGAGCCTGCTCCGCCATTCAATAAGATCATGGCTGATCTTTTCGTGGACTCAACTCCACTTACCCGCCCGCTCACCATAACCCTTAATCCCTTTACTGATCAAAAATCTATCTATCTTTGCCTTAAAAACATTCCACAACACCAGGTTAATGTCCAACAGGTTTATTTGGAATCACGAGCTTTCGGAGTGTCGCTCCTTCATCAGGTGAGTCATGCCGACAACTCCACATCTTAAAAACATTCAATGAGGTCGCTTCAACTGCTTCACTGGGCAGGGAATTCCACAGATTCACAACCCTTTGGGTGAAGAAGTTCCTCCTCAACTCAATCCTAAATCTGCTTCCCCTTATTTTGAGGCTATGCCCCCTAGTTCTAGTTTCACCCGCCAGTGGAAACAACTTCCCTGCTTCTATCTTATCTATTCCCTTCATAATCTTATATGTTTCTATAAGATCTCCCCTCATTCTTCTGAATTCCAATGAGCATAGTCCCTCAGTCTCTCCTGGTGCTGTGAGGCAAAGGTGTTACCCACTGTGCCACCATGCCACCCCTACGATTCCCGTGGCAGGCAGGATGGGAAAACTCCACCCCTTAAACTCAGGAGAAAATGTGAATTATGAGAAAAATATAGGACGGCACGGTGGCACAGTGGTTAGCACTGCTGCCTCACAGCGCCAGGGACCCGGGTTCGATTCCCATGCTTGGGTCTCTGTCTGTGTGGAGTCTGCACGTTCTCCCCGTGTCTGCATGGGTTTCCTCCGGGTGCTCCGGTTTCCTCCTACAGTCCGAAAATTGTGCGGGTTAGATGGATTGGCCATGCTAAATTATGCCTTAGTGTCAGGAGGATTAGGAGGGTAAATATGTGGGTTGTGGGGATAGGACCTGGGCGGGATTGTTGTCGGTGCTGACTCGATGGGCTGAATGGCCTCCTTCTGCACTGTAGGGATTCTATGATTCTATGAGTAATCCAGAGACCCAGGGCAATGCTCTGGGGACCCGGGTTCGAATCCCACCACGGCCGATGGTAAAATTTGAATTCAATAAAAACAAATCTGGGATTGTGGTCGGTACAGGCACAATGGGCTGAATGGCCTCCTTCTGTACTGTAGGAATTCTATGGATTCTATGGACCTTTGGGGTGGCACGGTGGCACAGTGGCGAGCACTGCTGCCTCACAGCGCCAGGGACCCGGGTTCAATTCCCGGCTTGAATGACTATCTTCTTAATCAGAATTCCATGACATATTCCAATGCGATCTTTCAGGCTTTGATCCTAGCTCTGATTGATATCTAATCAATTCCAAGGCCTCTCGAGCTTAGGTTGTCCTCTTAACCCTTAAAGGAGCTGGCAAACTTGTCTCTAAGACTGAGAATGATCAGCAGTGAGTTAGAATACTTTCTTCTAGAATCATTTAGAAGCAGATCGTTGTGCGTCAGGTGGCAAGGTGGCACAGTGGTTAGCACTGCTGCTTCACAGCGCCAGGGACCTGGGTTCGATTCCCGGCTCAGGTCACTGTCTGTGCAGAGTCTGCACATCGTCTGTGTGGGTTTCCTCCGGGTGCTCCGGTTTCCTCCCACAGTCCGAAAGACGTACTGGTTAGGGTGCATTGGCCGTGCTAAATTCTCCCTCAGTGTCCCCGAACAGGTGCCGGAGTGTGGCGACTAGGGGATTCTCACAGTAACTTTGTTAGTGTTAATATAAACTTTTGTGACTAATAAACTTTTTTCATTACACTTTACTGTAACAAATGTTCTTAGCAATGCGTCTGTCAGATCTGATTTTGATTTGATTTATTATTGTCACATGTATTAGTATACAGTAAAAAGTATTGTTTCTTGCGCGCTATACAGACAAAGCATACCGTTCAGAGAGAAGGAAAGGAGATAGTGCAGAATGTAGTGTTCCAGTCATAGCTAGGGTGTAGAGAAGCTTGGGAAGAAGCTGTCTTGAGTTGGATGTAATATGAATGAAGTATATCCTTACAAAACAGAATATTAAATCCCTGCTGGAAAATAGCAACTTAGATAAGGGCGTCGCCATTTTGAATCTACTCCGGTGACACTTGTAGTTTCAAATCTAATCACAGGTGTGCTTCAGAACTGTGTTAATCACTAACCCTTCAAATCCAACTTTGGTGGCAAGGTCACCCGTGTCACTTTCAGCCTCTTTGTCCTGCCAATCGTTTACGAACGAGAAATCGAAGTTGTTAAAAACAAACCTCCATAAATCTTACACCAGCTTGCACTTTCTTCGCCTGGCAGTTCTGTGAATTACACTGAATCGCGTGCAAACGGTTAAAATCACAGCCGTGTAGCAACCTGACCTAGCAACAATCAGCTCTGCGCACTTTGACTCAGTTGGCAGATAATTGGATGCAGTCAGTCTGAGTTGGTCCCCAGCCAGTCGTCTCTGTGCAGTTCCCGAGCTTGCTTTGAGGTGTTTTGTTTTCTCGGTTTGTTAACATGGTTCTGGCCCCTGGTGGTCTGCTGCTGCTCCTCTGTGTCTCCCTGTGGGGGGGTGGCCAAGGCGGGGACCTCCTGGTAGTGCCCGTGGACGGGAGCCACTGGCTGAACCTGAAGGCGATGATGGAGGAGCTGGGCAGGCGCGGGCACCGGGTGGTGGTGGTGGTGCCAGAGGTCAGCATGAAAATGGGGCCCTCCCCTCACTACACCACCAAGGTCTTCCCGGTGCCGTACAGCAGGAAGGAGCTGGACGAAGTCAAGCCCATCATCTTCGCCAACTCGTCTCTGCTGGAGAGAGTGGGCATCACTTACCGGAAGGTCAGGCACCTGCAGCAGTTCTTAGTGACCACCTGTGAGAGCCTCCTGTACAACACGGAGCTGATGCGGGAGCTGGCCGGAAGAAAATTTGACGCTTTGTTGACTGACCCGTTTGTTCCGTGCGGCGCGATTGTTGGGGCTTACCTCTCGCTTCCCACAGTCAACTTGCTGCGCGGGATTCCTTGCGGCCTGGAGTACTCGGCCACCCAGTGCCCCCGGCCGCTCTCCTTTGTGCCCAGGTTTTTCTCGGGGAACACCGACCGGATGACCTTTCCGCAAAGGGTTAAGAACGTGTTGGCCCATTTACTGGAACCGTTGTTGTGCTGGTTCATATACTCTCCCTTGGAGGAACTGGCCAGCAAGTTCCTCCAGAGAGAAGTAACGTTGACCGAATTACTGAACCGCTCGGCCATCTGGTTATTCCGGTACGATTTTGTATTCGAGCACCCAAGACCACTGATGCCAAACATGGTACTGGTTGGCGGCATCAACTGCAAGGAGGGCAAACCACTGCCACAGGTAAGCGACAACACCGGACGAATGTACCAAAACTAGTTGGGCACCACGGGGGTTGGGGTGTGTTATCGACCCGAATAATCACATTATAATTTGATGTTTTTAAGTTTCCTTTGTACTTTGATTTTTGTTCGGGCTGTTCCCCCCTCCTTTTGGGGAGCTGTCCCTTTTACTTTGTCCTGATTTAATTTGAGTTTGTTTATTTGGTTTGGCCTTAAAAGAGCCCCACCCGACCTTAATCAGTTCCGTCACCGCGTTTGGATCAATCGTGGGAACAATAGTTGAAGAAAGCTTTCGGATTGTGTGTGACGCTCCTCGTTGTCCAATAATTCTCTCCACTCCCCTCAGGACCTGGAAGAATTTGTGAGCAGTTCCGGCGAGCATGGCACAGTGATCCTTTCACTCGGCTCAATGATTTCGGAAATGCCGCCTGAGATATCGAACCGCATTGCGGACGCATTGGGACAGATTCCTCAGAAGGTCAGTGAGAGGCCACCACCGAACGGTGCACGGATTAAGAACGATTTGAACATGACATTTTCCGCCCATTTCCAACTCCCTGCGGACAACGAAAAAGCCCATTGGCAGCAGCGGGGATGGAAAATCCTACCGCTGACCAATGGCGGGCTATCTCCTCCGCCACAAGAGGTGGAGGGAAGGGAAAGTAAGAAATATTATTTTCAGGACAAATTCTATAAACTTTTCAAGGGTAGAAAGGAAACGCCATTGGATGCGGGAAAAAACGGAAAGCCGAGTGTATGGTGGCAGAGTGGGTTAGCATTGCTGCCTCACAGCGCCAGGGACCCGGGTTCGATTCCCAGCCTCGGGTCACTGTCCGTGTGGAGTCTGCACTTTCTCCCCGTGTCTCATAGAATCATAGAAACCCTACAGTGCAGAAGGAGGCCATTCGGCCCATCGAGTCTGCACCGACCACAATCCCACCCAGGCCCTACCCCCACATATTTACCCGCTAATCCCTCTAACCTACGCATCCTAGGACTCTAAGGGGCAACTTTTAACCTGGCCAATCAACCTAACCCGCACATCTTTGGACTGTGGGAGGAAACCGGAGCACCCGGAGGAAACCCACGCAGACACGAGGAGAATGTGCAAACTCCACACAGACAGTGACCCGAGCCGGGAATCGAACCCGGGACCCTGGAGCTGTGAAGCAGCAGTGCTAACCCACTGTGCTACCGTGCCGCCCCTGCGTGGGTTTCCTCCGGGTGCTCTGGTTTCCTCCCACAGTCCAAAGATGTGCAGGTTAAGTGGGTTGGCCACGCTAAATTGACCCCAGTGACAGGGGATTAGCAGGGTAAATATGTGGGGATACAGGGATAGGGCCTGGGTGGGACTATGGCCGGTGCAGACTCGATGGGCCGAATGGCCTCATTCTGCACTGAAGGGATCCTATGTTACATTGAAGACCCAGGAAGTCCTCCCCAACACCTTGACACTCCAATCCCCACCTGAAACATCCAGTCCCTCCAATACTGATGCACAGTAGCAGCAGTGTGTACCATCTACAAGGTGTACTGCAACTCACCAAGGTTCCTCAGACAGCACCTTCCAAACCACAACCTCTATCATCTAGAAGAACAAGGGCAGCAGAAACACCACCATTTGCAAGATCCTCTCCAAGTCTCTCACCATCCTGACTTGAAAATATATCGGCCGTTCCTTCACTGTCGCTGGGGTCAAAATCCTGGCACTCCCTCCCTAACAGCACTGTGGGTGTACCTACACCACGTGGTGGACTGCAGCGATTCAAGAAGGCGGCTCACCACCACCTTCTCAAGGGGCAATTAGGGATGGGCAATAAATGCTGGCCTAGCCAGCGACGCCCACATTCAATGAACCAATTCTTGGCCAGTTCAGGGGAAACAGGATTTTGAGAAATTTCTCTCTGAGTTTTGGGAATTTCCACTCCCGCCAATGGCCTTCCTCATGTCAGGAAGAGTCTGTTTTCCGCTGACAGGAAAATAAGTTAGACGGTGGAATTTGCACCTCCCCCTCCCCCGTTTCGTCCCCCGCGTGAAGGCAGCCTGCCATTGGCTCCCGGTGGAATTTTCCAGTCCCACCGCATGTCAATGGGGCTTCACGTTCTGCTATCAACGGTATGACTGGAAGATCCTGGCAGCGGGAGGGACTGGAAAATCCCACACGGTATCCCTCCCCCGGCACCATCCACCCGACCCCCCCTCCTCCCTCTCCCCGACATTCATGGCGAGTCGTATTTCCCAGTGCTCCATGTCAGGAATCACATTTGCCCCCTTTGCACCTCATCACCATTCATTCCAAACCCAGTTCCCCAGAATCACGTCAAGAAGAATAGAAACGGATTTGCACATCTTTGGACACTAAGGGGCAATTTAGCATGGCCAATCCACCTAACCTGCACATCTTTGGACACTAAGGGACAATTTAGCATGGCCAATCCACCTAACCTGCACATCTTTGGATACTAAATGGTAATTTAACATGGCCAATCCCCCTGACCTGCACATCTTTGGACACTAAGGGACAATCTAGCATGGCCAATCCACCCTAACCTGCACATCTTTGGACACTAAGGGGCAATCTCGCATGGCTAATCCCCCTAACCTACACATCTTTGGATAGTAGGAGGCAATTTTGCATGGCCAATCCACCAAACCCACATATCTTTGGACACTGAGGGGCAAATTAGCATGGCCAATCCACCTAACCTGCACATCTTTGGACACTAAGGGGCAATTTAGCATGGCCAATCCACCTAACCTGCACATCTTTGGACACTAAGGGACAATTTAGCATGGCCAATCCACCTAACCTGCACATCTTTGGATACTAAATGGTAATTTAACATGGCCAATCCCCCTGACCTGCACATCTTTGGACACTAAGGGGCAATCTAGCATGGCCAATCCACCTAACCTGCACATCTTTGGACACTAAGGGGCAATCTCGCATGGCTAATCCCCCTAACCTACACAGCTTTGGATAGTAGGAGGCAATTTTGCATGGCCAATCCACCAAACCCACATATCTTTGGACACTGAGGGGCAAATTAGCATGGCCAATCCACCTAACCTGCACATCTTTGGACACTAAGGGGCAAATTAGCATGGCCAATCCACCTAACCTGCACATCTTTGGACACTAAGGGGCAATTTAGCATGCCCATTCCCCCTAGCCTACACATCTTTGGACAACAGGAGGCAATTTTGCAAGCCCAATCCGCCAAACCTGCACATCCTTGGACACCAGGGAGCAATTTTGCTTGGCAAATCCACCTAACCTGCAAGCCTTTGGACACTAAGGGCCCGATTTTACCGTTTTCGGGCGCGGAATCGCGGTAAAGCTGGGCGTCGGGCCTAAAACGCGATCTGCACCCGACTCATGGCAGATCTTTCCCGAGCCCCGATCCGGGCCCGGGTCTGGCGCGTGACCGAATCAGCCGGCGCAATGATTGAAATGCATTTGCATGCATTTAAATCGACTTAATGAAGCTCGCGCCCAACTTTACCGACGAATCTGACTTTACCAGGTTACGGCCCATTTCGCCTCCACGCATTAAACGACCGGCTGAATAAAAGTCCGAATGGGACTCCAATTCAGCAGGGGAACCACCGAAGCCAATCCCCCCCCCGACCATCCTTCGCGGACCCCGCCCCCCCCCGCGAACCACCCCGGCAGCCCACCCCCACTGTTGGAGCGGCCGGAGCTCCAACTGCACATGCTCAGTTCAGAACAGACCGCAGGCAGCGCCGCCCGGGGGCGAAAGGCAAAGCAGCTCAGACAGCAGAGAGGATGAAAGGAATCCCCTTTGGAGGATAATGTCCACGTTATAATCACAGGAACTAAAAACCTGACATTCCAAAATCTGGGATAATATTACAGGACAGGGATGGGGGGGATACATTTTGAAATATTATCCCAGATTTTGGACTGTCAGGTTTTTAGTTCCTGTGATTATAACGTGGACATTTTCCTCCAAAGGGAATTCCTTTCATCCTCTCTGCTGTCTGTGCTGCTTTGCCTTTCGCCCCCGGGCGGCGCTGCCTGCGGTCTGTTCTGAACTGAGCATGTGCAGTTGGAGCTCCGGCCGCTCCAACAGTGCTAAGCCCCGCCCAATAGACCGGCACCGAAAAAAGGCGTATGGGCGCGCTGGAGCGTGGCTGCCGGGCGCGGATCCGTTTGACGACCGGACCCGGCACTTAGTCCCGATTTGGTAAAATCGGCCCCAAGAGACAGTATAGCACGGCCAATCCACCCTAACCTACACATCCTTGGTCACGAAGGGGCAATTTAGCATGGCCAATCAACATAACCTGCACATCCTTGGACATTAAGGGGCAACTTAGCATGGCCAATCCACCTAACCCGCACATCTTTGGACACTAAGGGACAATTTTGCATGGCCAATTCACCCAACCTGCACATCTTTGGACCCTAAGGGACACGTTAGCATGGCCAATCCACCCAACCTGCGCATCTTTGGACACTGAGGGGCAATTTAGCATGGCCAATCCACCGAACCCACATATCTTTGGACATTAAGGGGCAATTTAGCATGGCCAATCCCCCTAACTTGCACATCTTTGGTGACTAAGGGGCAAGCAAGCATAGCCAATCCACCAAACCTACACATCTTTGGACACTAGGGGGCAGTTTAGCATGGCCAATCCATCTAACCTGCACATCTTTGGACACTAAATAGCAATTTAGCATGGCCAATCCCCCGAACTTCTCCATTTTTGGATGCTAAGGGGCAATTGAACATGACCAATCCACCTAACCTGCACACCTTTGGACACTAAGGGTCAATCTATTGTGGCCAATCCCTCTAACCTGCACATCTTTGGATACTAGGGGGCAATTTAGCATGGCCAATCCATTTAACCTGCACATATTTGGACATTAAGGGGCAATTTAGCATGGCCAATCCACTTAACCTGCACATCTTTGGACACTAAAGGGCAATTTAGCATGGCCAATCCCCCTAGCCTACACATCTTTGGACAATAGGAGGCAATTTAGCATGGCCATTCCACCTAACCTGCACACTTTTGGACGCTAAGGGGCAACTTAGCATGGCCAATCCACCCACCCTGCACATCTTTGGACACTAAGGGGCAATTTTGCATGGCCAATCCAGCAAACCTGCACATCTTTGGACACTAAGGGACACTTTAGCATGGCCAATCCACCCAACCTGCACATCTTTGGACACTAAGGGGCAATTTAGCACGGCCAATCCACTGAACCCACATATGTTTGGACATTAAGGGACACTTTAGCATGGCCAATCCCCCTAACCTGCACATCTTTGGTCACTAAGGGGCAAGCTAGCATAGCCAATCCACCTAACCTACACATCTTTGGACACTAGGGGGCAATTTAGCATGGCCAATCCACCTATCCTGCACATTTTTGGACACTAAATGGCAACTTAGCAAGCCAATCCCCCTAACCTCTTCTTTTTTGGACACTAAGGGGCAATTGAACATGGCCAATCCACCTAACCTGCACACCTTTGAACACTAAGGGGTGATTTAGCATGGCCAATCTACCTAACCTGCACATCTCTGCACACCAAGAGGCAATTTTGCATGGCCAATCCAGCTAACCTGTGCATTGCGGGACACTGAGGGGCAATTTAGCATGGCAAATCCACCTAACCCGCACATCTTTGGACACTAAGGGGCAATTTACCATGGCCAATCCACCTAACCTGCACATCTTTGGACACTAGGGGGCAATTTAGCATGGCCAATCCACCTAACCTGCACATCTTTGGACACTAGGGGACAATTTAGCATGGCCAATCCACCTAACCTGCACGTCTTTGGACACTAGGGGGAAATTTAGCATGGCCAGTCCACCTAACCTGCACATCTTTGGACACTAGGGGGAAATTTAGCATGCCCAATTCACCTAATCTACACATCCTTGGGCACTAGGGGACAATTTAGCATGGCCATTCCATCTAACCTGAATATCTTTGGACACTAAGGGGCAATTTAGCATGGCCAATCCACCTAGCCTGCACATCCTTGGGACGCTAGGGGGCAATTTTGCATGACCAATCCATCTAACTTGCACATCTTTGGGCACTAAGGGGCAATTTAGCATGGCCAATCCACCCTACCTGCACATCTTTGGAGTGTGGGTGGAAGTGGGAGCACCCAGAGGAAACCCACACAGACACGGGGAGAATGTGCAAATTCCACACAGACAGTGACCCAAGGCTGGAATTGAACCCGGGTTCCTGGTGCTGTGAAGCAGCAGTGCTAACCGCAGCAGTGCCGGCATGCGCACTCCAGTGCGCAGTGGATAATTAGATCCGTCTGATTGATGAGCAGATATTAATGGCGTGTACCAAGTGGACAATGGCCTCTTCTCGATCTTCCTTGTCCTGTGGAATGTTCGCATAGTCAATGCCTTTAGCCAACCTGAACAACTCATTTATTGACGAGTCAACCACTTCTGAGTGAGCCTGAGTGTGAGAGGCCGTACGACTTCCTGTAGACCTAAACCTGGGCCTCAGTCTGCGGACGCATGAAGAGCGTCTGAGGACTCTGGGTCTGTACTCGATGGAGTTTAGAAAGATGAGGCGGGGGGGATCTCATTGAAACTTACAGAATACTGAAAGGCCTGGATAGAGTGGACGTGGGGAAGATGTTTCCATTCGTGGGAGAGACTGGGGTCCAAGGGCACAGCCTCAGAGTAAAGGGACAACCCTTTAGAACTGAGATGAGGAGGAATTTCTTCAGCCAGAGGGTGGGTGAATCTGTGGAATTCATTGCCACAGAGGAGGCCGGGTCATTGAGTGTCTTTAAGACAGAGATAGATAGGTTCCTGATTGGTAAAGGGATCAAAGGTTACGGGGAAAAGGCGGGAGAATGGGGTTGAGAAACGGATCAGCCGCGATTGAATGGCAGAGTAGACTCGATGGGCCGAATAGCCTAATTCTGCTCCTGTACCTCTTGTGGACCAATCAGATTCAGAGCAAATCAATTGTGATGTCGCATGGAACCAGGTCAGTGATTGGTTGGTGAGTATTTTGTGTGTTTATCTTTAGATTATTGCTAATTGGAAGGTTTTATGAGTAATAAGATCTTTGTCATGGCAACAGCGAAGCTCGTTAGGAATGGAGTTTATCCATTAAAATTAATGAATTGAACAGGTAGTTAGTTGACACATACTTGCATAACTAGCTGGATTACAGAAAAACTTTCTACATAATCCGTAAGTCATTAACTTTTCAACACAAGGGGAAGGAGTTGATTGGTGATAAGTCTGCTCTACATTCCAGTCTCCAGTTTACAGTAAATTGTCCCAAAGTGAGCTGTGAAAGGGCAGCCTGGCTGCATGGAATGCTCATCCTGTGGCACGTGGGAAGTCCTGGACACTTCAACCAGCCTAGACAGGCACACGCGCAGGACAGGGTCACTGGCTGCAGGATGCTGAGCTCTGGGTTTCAGAGCTGGAACGGCAACTGGAGTCACTGTGACGCATCCGCGAGACCAAGATCTCCATGGATAGCACGTTCAGAGAGGCACGGTGACACAGTGATTAGTACTGTTGCCTCACAGCACCAAGGACCCGGGTTCAATTCTGGCCTCGGGTCCCTGTCTGTGTGGAGTCTGCACATTCTCCACGTGTCTGCGTGGGTTTCCTCCAAAGATGTGCGGGTTAGGTTGATTGGCAGTGCTAAAATAACCCTAGTGTCAGGGGGATTAGTAGGATAAATATGTGGGGTTATGGGAATAGGGCCTGGGGGGGATTGTGGTTGGTGCAGACTCGATGGGCCGAATGGCCATCTTCTGCACTGTAGTGATTCTATAATTGTATAGGTATTTTTTTAATTATTCGTTCGTGGGACATGGGCGTCGCTGGCTGGCCAGAATTTATTGCCCATCCCGAGTTGCCCTTGAGAAGGTGGTGGTGATCGATACAACTGAGAGTCTCGCTCAGTCATTTCAGAGGGCAGCTGAGAGTCAACCACATATCTGTGGCTCTGGAGTCACATGTAGGCCAGACCGGGTAAGGACGGCAGATTTCCTTCCCTAAAGGACATTAGTGACCCAGATGGGTTTTTCCGACAATCGACAATGGTTTCATGGTCATCAGTAGATTCTTAATTCCAGATTTTTTTTATTGAATTCAAATTCCACCAGCTGCCGTGGCGGGATTCGAACCCAGGTCCCCAAAACGGTAGCTGAGTTTCTGGATGAATAGTCCAGCGATAATACCATCGCCTCCCCTTATGACTTTGAACCCGCTGCCCGTGAGGGTGGTGGAAGCAGAGATGATGAATGTTTTCCAAAGGGAATTGGACGGGTAATAAATTTACAACGCAATGAGGATTGGGGCAAGGGATTGACTGGATTGCTCGACGGGGGGGGGGGGGGGGGGGGGGGGGGCTAGCACAAACTCGCTGGGCTGAATGGCCCCTTTCTCTGCCACAATGACTCTGTCCAATTTTTCCAATTTGCTCTTTCCCCCTTTGCCGCCTCTCCTTTTCCTGTCCCTGATTGGTAACTCAATGTTGTTGTCCCCACTTCTGAAAGGTCTTGTGGAGATACACTGGAACGCCGCCAACAACACTGGCGCCGAACACAAAGCTACTCGAGTGGCTGCCACAGAACGACCTACTGGGTAAGATGCCAATCTATCATTATGCGGATTTAGCAAAGTAAGCTTGGTTCAATTGCCCATTTTCCCCACTGGTGAATGGGAGGCTTGGTCTCCCTCAGGAATTGGGACTGGGATCTTCCTTGTCTCCCATTGATTGGGGCATTGACACATTGGGCCGATGTTGGAGCTCGCCCGTTGTAGTTTAAGTTTAAGTTTATTTATTAGTGCCACAAGTAGGCTTACATTAACACTGCAATGAAGTTACCGTGAAAATCCCCTAGTCGCCACACTCCGGCAACTGTTTGGGTACACTGAGGGCGAATTTAGCACGGCCAACGCAACTAACCAGCACGTCTTTCGGACTGTTGGAGGAAACCGGAGCACCCAGAGGAAACCCACGCAGACACGGGGAGAAACCCACACAGACAGTGACCCAAGCCAGGAATCAAACCCAGGTCCCTGGCACTGTGAGGCAGCAATGCTAACTACTGTGCCACCGTGCCGTACATTGTGGGAGTATTTCAGAGAGCTATGTATTTTGCTGGCTTCATGTGGCAGATTTCACCTTATTAATACAGCTCAGCAAATACAAAGAACTCAGGGAGACAGTAGTTTCTGGTTGAAGACGTATTTTATCAACCTATGTCTGGTTTCCACTATGAAGAGAGTGCAATTTAAGAGAGTTCAAATTACTCTTATTAAATTATTAGGACATCCTGTAATTATACATTTTTAGAAACCCGCCTACTCTGTCCATCTCAATAGGATGGACCAATCATGTTAATATGTTCCATATAACTTAGCCAATTACATCCCACCCTTCTGGGGACCATATCCCTCTATTCCCATCCTATTCATGTATCCTATTCACTATCGTATCTGCTTCCACTACCTCCCCCAGCAGCAAGTTCCAGGCACCCACCACCCTCTGTGTACAAAAACTTGCCTCGTACATCTCCTTTAAACCTTGCCCCTCGCACCTTAAACCTGTGCCCCCTAGTAATTGACTCTTCCGCCCTGGGAAAAAGCTTCTGACTATCCACTCTGTCCATGCCTCTCATAATCTTGTAGACTTCTATCAGGTCTCCCCTCAACCTCCATCACTCCAGTGAGAACAAACCAAGTTTCTCCAACCTCTCCTCATAGCAAATGCCCTCCACTTACCAGTCAACATCCTGGTAAATCTTTCCTGTACCCTCTCCAAAGCCTCCACATCCTTCTGGTCATGTGACGACCAGAATTAAACACTATATTCCAACTGCGGCCTAACTAAAGTTCTATAAAGCTGCAACATGACTTGCCATGAGCTCAAAGGTACCTTTCTCACTGTCTCTCCATAGAATTTGAGAGTTGCTGTTCTCACTGTCTGCTAAGCGTCCCTTATCAGTAGTAAATAAACTGTTCCATTCATTTAGTATCTGGGAATTATACCGATCAAAATTGTGCTCTGTGGCTGTATTGTTCTAAAAGAATGTAGTTCATCTCACTTAGCTTCCATCCCATTATGCCTTGGGGCAGTCTGCATTTGGCCAAGGTGTAAGGAATTCTTTCAAAAATACATATTTAAAATCTTTGATTTGATTTATTATTGTCACATGTATTAGCATACAGTGAAAAGTATTGTTTCTTGCGCACTGTACAGACAAAGCATACCGTTCATAGAGAAGGAAAAGAGAGAGTGGAGAATGTAGTGTTACAGCCATAGCTAGGGTGTAGAGAAAGATCAACTTAATGTGAGGTAGGTCCATTCAAAAGTCTGATGGCAGCAGGGAAGAAGCTGTTCTTGAGTCAGAAGTTGTTCTTGAGTCGGTTGGTCCGTGACCTCAGACTTTTGTATCTTTTGTATCCAGCCTCTCCTTGTAACTCAATCCATCAAGTCCCGGTAGCATCCTAGTAAATCTTCTCTGCACTCTTTCTAGTTTAATAATATCCTTTCTATAATAGAACAAGAAGCAATATTTTCCCCTGCTCAGTTCCTTTCTTTTAAGGTTCATTTTTTCATGGGATGTAGGCATCGCTGGCTGGGCCAACATTTATTACCCCCTACTAATTGCCCCTTGAACTGAGTGTCTCGCTCGGCCATTTCAGAGGGCAGTTGAGAGTCAACCACATTGCTGTGGCTCTGGAGTCACATGTAGGCCAGACCGGGTAAGGACAGCAGATTTCCTTCCCTAAAGGGGACATTGGTGAACCAGATGGGTTTTTACAACAATCAATGATTGGAACCCCTGTCCCCAGAACATTAGCCTAATTCTCTGGATTACTAGCCCAGTGACATTACCCCTTAGGGTCGTGAACGAAGCCCAGTCCATCACTCAAACCAGCCTTCCACCCATTGAATCTGTCTACACTTCCCGCTGCCTCGGAAAAGCAGCCAGCATAATCGAGGACCTCACGCACTACGGACATACTCTCTTACACCTTCTTCTGTCACTAGGCGGCACAGTGGCACAGTGGTTAGCACTGTTGCCTCACAGCTCCAGAGACCTGGGTTCGATTCCCGGCATGGGTCACTGTCTGTGTGGAGTCTGCACGTTCTCCCCGTGTCTGCGTGGGTTTCCTCCGGGTGCTCCGGTTTCCTCCCACAATCCAAAGATGTACAGGTTAAGTGGATTGGCCATGCTAAATTGCTCCTTAGTGTCCCTGGATGTGTAGGTTAGAGGGATGAGCGGGGTAAATATGTGGGGTTACGGGGATAAGGCCTGTGTGGGATTGTTGTCGGTGCAGACTCGATGGGCCGAATGGCCTCCTTCTGCACTGTAGGGATTCTATGATTCTTCCATCGGGAAAAAGATACAAAAGTCTGAGGTCACGTACCAACTGACTCAAGAACAGCTTCTTCCCTGCTGCTGTCAGACTTTTGAAAGAGCCTACCCTCACATTCAGTTGATCTTTCTTGGCACCCTTGCTATGACTGTAACACTACATTCTGCACTCCCTCCTCTCCTTCTCTATGAACGGTATGCTTTGTCTGTATAGCGCGCAAGAAACAATACTTTTCACTGTATCCCAATACATGGGACAATAATAAATCAAATTAAATCAAAAGTTGTCACACAGATAAGAGCACATAGGTATAGGGGGTAATTTATTAGCATGGATAAAGGATTGGTTAGCTAGCAGGAAGTAGAGAGGAGGAATAAATGGGTCATTTTCAGGTTGTCAAGCTGTAACTCTGTCAGAGAGGCAGTCTAGACTTGATGGGCCAAATGGCCTCCTTCTGCATTGTAAGGATTGTATGGATTCCATGAAATCAAATCAAATCCATGCCACCATCTCCCTCAATTTCTGCAGAGAGCTTTTATGAGTTACTGGAAATAAAAGTGTAGTCGAGCTCTCAACCAATCTCGGTCATTTTTGTCCCACTTTCCTGTGAACCAGAACATCCCAAAACTCGAGCCTTCATCACCCATGGAGGGACCAATGGAATCTATGAGGCTGTTTGCAGCGGAGTACCATCTGTCATGTTGCCGCTGTTTGGTGATCAAAATTATAATGTCGACCAGATGCTGGTTCGTGGTGCTGGTATCGGGCTGGAGATAGAACACATGAGTGCCCAAGACCTGGTCAACGCACTGAACACAGTTATCAATGACACCAGGTCAGTAAGATTAATAATTCCAGGTTTCTTCATTCAATTGGCACAGTGGTTAGCACTGCTGCCTCACAGCGCCAGGGACCCGTGTTCAATTCCCAGCCTCGGGTCACTGTCTGTGAGGAGTTTGCACGTTCTCCCTGTGTCTGCGTGGGTTTCCTCCTGTTTCCTCACACACTCCAAAGATGTGTGGGTTGGGTGGATTGACCATGCTAACTTGACCCTAGTTTCGCGGGAATTAGCAGGGTAAATACAAGGGCGTTGTGGGAGTAGGGTGGGATTGTTGTCAGTGCAGACTCGATGGGCTGAATGGCCTCCTTCTGCACTGTAGGGATTCTATGATAAATTCATTCGTGGGACAGCGGCTGGAGGGTGGGAAAGAACAAACGGCCAAAGAGTTGCTGCTGCAGGGTAACGTTGAATGGAACCAAAAGAGAAAATGCTGGAAAATCTCAGCAGGTCTGGCAGCATCTGTAAGGAGAGAAAAGAGGTGACGTTTCGAGCCCAGGTGACCCTTTGTCGAAGCTAAAAGGCAGAGAAAGTGGGAGATATTTATACTGCAGGGGGAGGGAATGAAAGATGAGTCATAGCCACAGAAACCAGGGGAAAGGCTGCTAATGGCAGCCCATAGAGAGAATAGAAGGTGTGAATGGCCAAACGGCAGAGAACAAAGAACAAGAACAAAGAACAATACAGCACAGGAACAGGCCCTTCGGCCCTCCAAGCCCGCGCCGCTCCCCGGTCCAGGATTGAATCCTGAATCCAGGATCCCCACCCAATTTTCCAGCCTATCTACATACCAATATCCTATCCACCGAGCTGTCCCTCACAGCTACGATGCTTTGTTCATCACAACCTATTAACTCACCCCCACCCCCCCATTCCAGACCATGTGATCTCCAGGGAGAGGCGAAAACCCAGAGTGAAAACCCCAGGGCCAATATGGGAAAAGAAAAATCTGGGAAATTCCTCTCCGACCCCCTGAGGCGATCGAAACGAGTCCAGGAGATCACACTGGCCCTGATCGGAAAATGCTTCCCAACCCTAGTCATTTCCACTTCCACGAACACCATATGAATTCCCTGCCCCCGAGACAGGTTCCCAACTATCCGCAGTCTCGCTCTGTACTGGCACCAGCAAGATGATCATAGAATGAAGCCTTAAAACGAGAAACAAGGAACAATTAGCCCGCGCCGCTCCCTGGTCCAAACTAGACCACTCTTTTGTATCCCTCCATTCCCACTCCGTTCATATAGCTGTCTAGATAAGTCTTAAACGTTCCCAGTGTGTCCGCCTCCACCACCTTGCCCGGCAACACATTCCAGGCCCCCACGACCCTCTGTGTAAAATATGTCCTTCTGATATCTGTGTTAAACCTCCCCCCCTTCACCTTGAACCTATGACCCCTCGTGAACGTCACCACCGACCCGGGGAAAAGCTTCCCACCGTTCACCCTATCTATGCCTTTCATAATTTTATACACCTCTATTAAGTCTCCCCTCATCCTCCGTCTTTCCAAGGAGAACAACCCCAGTTTCCCCAATCTCTCCTCATAACCAAGCCCCTCCATACCAGGCAACATCCTGGTAAACCTCCTCTGTACTCTCTCCAAAGCCTCCACGTCCTTCTGGTAGTGTGGTGACCAGAACTGGACGCAGTATTCCAAATGCGGCCGAACCAACGTTCTATACAACTGCAACATCAGACCCCAACTTTTATACTCTATGCCCCGTCCTATAAAGGCAAGCATGCCATATGCCTTCTTCACCACCTTCTCCACCTGTGACGTCACCTTCAAAGATCTGTGGACTTGCACACCCAGGTCCCTCTGCATCTCTACACCCTTTATGGTTCTTCCATTTATCGTGTAGCTCCTCCCTACATTATTCCCACCAAAATGCATCACTTCGCATTTATCAGGATTGAACTCCATCTGCCATTTCCTTGCCCAAATTTCCAGCCTATCTATATCCTTCTGTAGTCTCTGACAATGTTCCTCACTATCTGCAAGTCCTGCCAGTTTTGTGTCGTCCGCAAACTTACTGATCACCCCAGTTACTCCTTCTTCCAGATCATTTATATAAATCACAAACAGCAGAGGTCCCAATACAGAGCCCTGCGGTACACCACTAGTCACAGGCCTCCAGCCGGAAAAAGACCCTTCCACTACCACCCTCTGTCTTCTATGACCAAGCCAGTTCTCCACCCATCTAGCCACCTCCCCCTTTATCCCATGGGATCCAACCTTTTTCACTAGCCTACCATGAGGGACTTTGTCAAACGCTTTACTAAAGTCCATATAGACAACATCCACGGCCCTTCCTTCGTCAACCATTTTGGTCACTTCTTCAAAAAACACCACCAGGTTAGTGAGGCATGACCTCCCTCTCACAAAACCATGCTGACTATCGTTAATGAGTTTATTCCTTTCTAAATGCGCATACATCCTATCTCTAAGAATCTTCTCCAACAACTTCCCCACCACGGACGTCAAGCTCACCGGCCTATAATTACCCGGGTTATCCTTCCTACCCTTCTTAAATAACGGGACCACATTGGCTATCCTCCAATCCTCTGGGACCTCACCTGTGTCCAGTGACGAGACAAAGATTTGCGTCAGAGGCCCAACGATTTCACCTCTCGTCTCCCTGAGCAGCCTTGGATAGATTCCATCAGGCCCTGGGGATTTGTCAGTCTTTATATTCTCTAACAAACCTAACACTTCCTCCTTTGTAATGGAGATTTTCTCCAACGGTTCAATACTCCCCTCAGAGACACTCCCAGTCAACACATCCCTCTCCTTTGTGAATACCGACGCAAAGTATTCATTTAGGATCTCCCCTACTTCTTTGGGCTCCAAGCATAAGTCCCCACTTTTGTCCCTGAGAGGTCCGATTTTTTCCCTAACAACCCTTTTGTTCCTAACGTATGAATAAAATGCCTTGGGATTCTCCTTAATCCTGTCTGCCAAGAACATTTCGTGACCCCTTTTTGCTCTTCTAATTCCCCGTTTGAGTACTTTCCTACTTTCATTGTACTCCTCCAGAGCTCCCTCCGTTTTTAGCTGCTTGGACCTAACATACGCCTCTCTTTTCTTTTTGACCAGTCCCTCAATTACCCTGGTTATCCACGGTTCTCAAATCCTACCCTTCCTATCCTTCTTTTTTACAGGCACATGCCTGCCTGTAGCCCTAACAACCGTTCCTTAAAAGACTGCCACATACCAGATGTGGATTTACCCTCAAACAACCTCTCCCAATCAAGAGCTGCCAATTTCTGCCTGATCCCAATAAAGTTAGCCTTCCCCCAATCCAACACCTTACCCTTGGGACACCACTCATCCTTTTCCATCACTATCCTAAAACTAACAGAATTGTGGTCACTATTTGCCACATGTTCCCCAACCAAAACTTTGAAGACCTGACCGGGCTCATTCCCCAGTACCAGGTCCAGAGAAGCTGAAATCAGAGGGTGAACTGTGACAGATGAAGATGTGGGGAGAGGGGGGGGGAAATGGAACAGAGGTGGAATGTAGAAAAGGGGAAGCGGGGGGGGGGGTAAAAAAGGTAAGGGAAGGGGGATGAAGTAGGGAGAAAGAATAAGGGGGGAAAATGAAGAAAGACAATAAAGAAATAAAAGGTGGAGAACAGTTAAAAATAAAATAAAATGAAAACAAAGGGGTGGAGGTGGAGCTAAGCATCTAAAGTTGTTGAATTCGATGTTGAGACGGGAAGGTTGTAACGTGCCGAGCCGGAAGATGGGATTCTGTTCCTCCAGTTTGCATTGAGCTTCACTGGAACATTGCAGCAGGCCAAGGACAGACATGTGGACACGGGAGCAGGATTGTGTATTAAAATGGCAAGCAACGGGGAGGTCAGGGTCCTGACCGAAGGTGCTCAGCAAAGCGATCACCCAGTCTACGTTTCTCTCTCCGATATAGAGGAGACAATATCGGGAGCAGCGAATGCAGCTTAGTTTGGTCCATTGCATTCTGATTCCAGCACCCGCAGTAATTTGCTTTTATCTAATGTTGAATGGAGCAAGAAACAGAAGATGAGCCTCAAAGAGGTGCGAATGGCAGAATGATAAACGGTCGCCCAAACACAGAAAGGCCAGGATGAAACTGAATCCTGCCAAGAACAGGAAACAGGGCAGAGATCACCGCCTGGATTTGTTGAACTCGGTTTGGAGTGTGGAAGGGGTTAAAAGTGCCTGATCGAAACATCGTGGGCGCCCAGCAGCGGGCAAACAGGAGGTGGCCCATTTTTCTGGTTGAGGCTAATTGAATAAATTTATGGCACTCGCTGCAACACAGGGAGGCCGTCAGGCGATTCACGCCGGGAGTGGGGGAACCTAATCCCACTGGAGAGGCCGGCAGTGGAGTGCTCAGGGCGCCATTGCGCATGCGTCGATCTCCCAGTGTACTTGGAGATCGGCTGACATGCCTCCTCCTCGATCACCGGCCTCCTGATCATCGTCACCAACCCCCCACCGCCTCCCTCCCCCCCCCTCCCGTTCCCCATTGCAAGGCTGATTATGTCAGAAACAATGGCCCGGGAATATCCCTGTTTTTGGCCTCAAATTTCAGTACTCGATCAGCTTAGGAGGCCAGAAGAATCACCCCCAATGTGCTGCCCATTTCTCTCCCATTTTTGGTTTGTTAGAATCATAGAATCATAGAATCCTTACAGTACAGAAGGAGGCCATTCAGCCCATTGAGCCTGCACCGATAACAATCCCACCCAGGCCCTATCCCCATAACCCCACATATTTACTCTGCTAATTCCCCCTAACCTACACATCTTGGGACATTAAGGGGCAATTTATTCATAGAATAGAATTCATAGACTTCATAGAATCCCAACAGTACAGAAGGAGGCCATTCAGCCCATCACGTCCGTACCTACCACAATCCCACCCAGGCCCTATTCCCATAGCCCCACACATTTACCCTGCTAATCCCCCTGACACTAAGGGGCAATTTAGCATGGCCAATCAACCTAAACCACACATCTTTAGAATGTGGGAGGAAACCAGAGCACCCGGAGGAAACCCACGCAGACACGGGGAGAACATGCAGTAAATGCTGGCCAGCCAGCGACGCCACATGTCCCACAAATGAATAAATACAAAAAATCTCAACCAAATCTACCATCGTAAATTCCCCCTCCCTCAAATGAATCCCCCCCTGTGGACGGCACAGCGGCGCAGCAGTTAACACTACTGCCTCACAGTGCCAGGGACCCGGGTTCAATTCCCAGCTTCGGGTCACTGTCTGTGAGGAGTTTGCACGTTCTCCCCGTGTCTGCGTGGGTTTCCTACTGTTTCCTCACACACTCCAAAGATGTGCGGGTTGGGTGGATTGGCCGTGCTAACTTGACCCTAGTTTCGCGGGAATTAGCGGAGTAACTACAAGGGGTTGTGGGAGTAGGGTGGGATTGTTGTCAGTGCAGACTCGATGGGCTGAATGGCCTCCTTCTGCACTGTAGGGATTCTATGATAAATTCATTCGTGGGACATGGGCGTCACTGGCTGGTCAGCGTTTATTGCCCATCCCTGGTTTGCCCTCGGAGGGCAGTTGAGAGTCAACCACATTGCTGTGGCTCTGGAGTCACATGTAGGCCAGACCGGGTAAGGACGGCAGATTTCCTTCCCTAAAGGACATTAGTGAACCAGATGGGTTTTTTCGACAATCGACACTGGTTTCATGGTCATCAATAGATTCTTAATTCCAGATATTTTTTATTGAATTCAAATTCCACGACCTTCCGTGGCGGGATTCGAACCCGGGTCCCCAGAACATGAGCTGAGTTTCTGGATTAATAGTCCAGCGATAATACTACTGGGCCATTACCTCCCCAAAGACTCCAAACGCAACAACTTACATTAATTTCTTTCTAGTAATTTGTGGGTCATGGGTGTCGCTGGCTAGGTCAGCATTTATTGCCCATCCCTAATTGCCCCTTGAGAAGATGGTGGTGAGCTGCCTTCTTGAACCGTTGCAGTCCCTGAGGTGTAGGTACATCCACAGTGCTGTTAGGGAGGGAGTTCCAGGATTTTGACCCAGCGACAGTGAAGGAACAGTGATATATAACGGTGGGTGGCACTGTGGGTTAGCACTGCTGCCTCACAGCGCCAGCGACCCAGGTTCAATTCCGGCCTCGGGTCACTGTCTGTGTGGAGTTTGCACATTCTCCCCGTGTCTGCGTGGGTTTCCTCCGGTCTCCTCTCACAGTCCAAAGATGTGCGGTTAGAGTGCATTTGCCCCTAACCGTGCTAAATTGGCCCCTCAGTGTCAGGGGGAAATAGCAGGGTAAATATGTGGGGTTACGGGAATAGGGCCTGAGTGGGATTGTGGTCGGTGCAGACTAGATGGGCCGAATGGCCTCCTTCTGCACTGTAGGGATACTATATTTCCAAATCAGGATGGCGTGAGGCTCCTTTAAGGAGTTTGACAGGGATCAATTTGGCCCCGAGATACATAAGAACAAAGAACAAAGAAAATTACAGGAACAGGTCCTTCGGCCCTCCAAGCCTGCACCGACCATGCTGTCCGACTGAACTAAAACTCCTTACCCTTCCGGGGACCGTATCCCTCTATTCCCATCCTATTCATGTATTTGTCCAGACGCCCCTTAAAAGTCACTATCATATCCGCTTCCACTACCTCCCCCGGCAACGAGTTCCAGGCACTCAGGAAACTTTTGGTGTGAGGTCCACAAGGGGGTAGGGTATTGAGGGGTGCCTTACAGGAGGAAAGCGAGGTAGAGGGGGCAGAGAGGGTTTCGGGAGGAAATTCCAGGGCCTGGGGCCCAGGCAGCTAGGTGAAGCGTTTAAAATCAGTGCCTCACCACGGTCCTATCCACGTGAGATGTTTCCACTAGTGGGAGGGCACGACCTCAGGTTCAAGGGACGATCCTTCAAACCAGAGATGAGGAGGAATTTCTTCAGCCAGAAAGTGGTGAATCTGTGGAACTCTTTGCCGCGGAGGGCTGTGGAGGCCGGGTCATTGAGTGTATTTAAGACAGAGATAGATAGCTTCTTAATAAAAGCAAATTACTGCGGATGCTGGAATCTGAAATCAAAAGAGAAAATGCTGGAAAATCTCAGCAGGTCTGGCAGCATCTGTAAAGAGGGAAAAGAGCTGACGTTTCGAGTCCAGATGACCCTCTGTCTTGATTGATTTATTCTTGATTAATAAGGGGATCGGGGTTATGGGGAAAAGGAAGGAGAACGGGGATGAGAATCATATCACAGTCCAAAGATGTGCGGGTTAGGTTGATTGGAAAGGTTAAAAAAATTGCCCCTTAGAGTCCTGGGATGCGTAGGTTAGAGGGATTAGCGGGTAAAATATGTGGGGGTAGGGCCTGGGTGGGATTGTGGTCGGTGCAGACTCGATGGGCCGAATGGCCTCCTTCTGCACTGTAGGGTTTCTATGATTTCTATGATGATATCAGCCATGATTGAATGGCGGAGCAGACTCGATGGGCCGAGTGGCCTAATTCTGCTCCTTATGGTCTTATGGAAATGAATTTTTTGACTTTCTTTTCCTGCCTCAGATACAAAGAGAACATGATGAAGCTGTCCGCACTACACAGGGACCACGCTGTCCACCCGATGGAACTGGCTGTCCATTGGGTAGAATTTGTGATGAGACACGGGGGTGCTGAGCACTTACGCACCGCTGCCCATGACCTCAACTGGTTCCAGTACCACAGCCTGGATGTGGCCGGCGCACTTCTTGCGTGCGTGCTGGCCTCTCTGTGGTTAATGGTTAAGTGTTGCTGCTTTTGCTGCAAGTGTTGTGTGCGCAGGGGGAGGAGTCGGACCAAGAGAAAGCCAGAGTGAACCGCGGACGAAAATGGCACCCGTAAATACTCCAGTGAAAATTCAGACTGCCTACTCCTCCCCTATTAACTGGGGGAGTGAGGATAATCAATATCGCAAGTCTGTACGCTTCAATCCGCCTGGCTTTTGGCGTCAGGCCAGCGTGTTGGAGTCTGAGCGATCTGCAAACCAGCTTCTGAATTCAGTTTTGAACTTAAATGGTGCGAAGGGAATGGGTGACAGATTAAACCATCTTTATGTTTGCTAATAACCGCCTCTGTCGACTTTGTTCAGTTGCATAAGCGCAAACCGAGATGAGGGCCAACACAGTGGTTTTAAACACTGTGGAGTTAAATTTTCACAGTCAGAGTTTTAACAACACCAGGTTAAAGTCCAACAGGTTTATTTGGTAGCAAATGCCATTAGCTTTCGGAGCGCTGCTCCTTCGTCAGATGGAGTGGAAAATGCCCCTTGTCCATCTGATGAAGGAGCAGCGCTCTGAAAGCTAATGGCATTTGCTACCAAATAAACCTGCTGGACTTTAACCTGGTGTTGTTAAAACTCTTACTGTATTTACCCCAGTCCAACGCCGGCATCTCCACATCGTTAGATTTTCACCTATAGAACCACAGAAAGGTTACTGCACAGAAGGAGGCCATTTA
The DNA here is from genome assembly GCF_964213995.1 of Mustelus asterias. Lineage (NCBI taxonomy): Eukaryota > Metazoa > Chordata > Chondrichthyes > Carcharhiniformes > Triakidae > Mustelus > Mustelus asterias. Next base: position 101,995,305 of record NC_135814.1, on the reverse strand, counting down.
GCCCATCTTGTCCATACCAGCCTTAGGAACCACACCGCCCCCCCCCCGCGCCCCCTCCCCCCCCCCCCCCCCCCCCCCCCCCCACCACCAAGGTGTCCTTTATAATCCCATCATGGAGTTTGCACATTCTCCCCGTGTCTGCATGGGTTTCCTCCGGGTGCTCCGGTTTCCTCCCACAGTCCAAAGATGTGCGAGTTAGGTGGATTAGCCGTGCTAAAGTGCCCCTTAGTGTCAGGGGGACTAGCTGGGGTAAATGCATGGGGTTATGGGGATAGGGCCTGTAAGGTGGGGTTGTAGTCGGTTCTTCGGTTTCCTCCCACAGTCCGAAAGACGTGCTGGTTAGGGTGCATTGACCCGAACAGGTGCTGGACTGTGGCGACCAGGGGATTTTCACAGTAACTTCATTGTGGTGTTAATGTAAGCCTTACTCGTGACTAATAAACTTTAAAAGAAAACTTTTCCCGCTCCCAACCCTTAGCTCTGTAAGTTTACATTTTTAAGTTTAAGTTTATTTATTAGTGTCACAAGTAGGCTTACATTAACACCACAATGAAGTTACTGTGAAAATCCCCTAGTCACCACACTCCAGCGCCTGTTCGGGTACACTGAGGGAGAATTTAGCACGGCCAATGCACCCAACCAGCACGTCTTTCAGACTGTGGGAGGAAACCAGAGCACCTGGAGTAAATCCACGCAGAAACGGGGAGAATGTGCAGACTCCACACAGACAGAGACCCAAGGGCGGCACGGTGGCACAGTGGTTAGCACAGCTGCCTCACAGCGCGAGGGACCTGGGTTCGATTCCCGGCTTGGGTCACTGTCTGTGCGGAATTTGCACATTCTCCCCGTGTCTGCGTGGGTTTCCTCCGGGTGCTCCAGTTTCCTCCCACAGTCCGAAAGACGTGCGGGTTAGGTGGATTGGCCACGCTAAAGTGCCCGTTAGTGTCAGGGGGACTAGCTAGGGTTAATGCATGGGGATATGAGAATAGGGCCTGGGTGGGATTGTGGTCGGTGCAGACTCGATGGGCCGAATGGCCTCCTTCTGCACCGTAGGGATTCTATGAAGCTGGGAATCGAACCTGGGTTCCTGGTACTGAGAGACAGCAGTGCTAACCACTGTACCACTGTGCCACCCACTGACGGCACTTAGAGAGAAAAGTTGGAAAGGAAGAGGGGATAAAATAGGGGGAAAGAGTGCGGGGGAGGGAAGAAGAATAAAGAAAGGCAACAAAGAAATAAAAAGTAGAGAACAGTTGAGGTACTTTTTAAAAAGAATTTAGAGTCTCTCCCTCCACCACCAAATCAGGCAGCAAATTCCAGACCCCGCTGCATGAAAAATAAGTTTGTCCCCTTGTCCCCTCTACACTGACTGCCGCTTATCCTGAGTCTATGTTCCCTGATTCTAGAATTTTCCAAGGGAAATTCTGGAAACGCTCAGCAGGTCGTGGAGCCATCTGAGGAGAGAGAGAAAAACAGGAGTGGAAATGTTTGATCCTCCTGGCCTCACCGGCAAAAGGAGGGGGGCAAAGTTCGAGGCGCAGCAGGTTTCGGGGACATGGAAGACTGGGAAATGTACAGAAATGGAAAAAGGTCTGTCAGCGGCTGGAGGGCAGGAAAGAACAAACGGCCAAAGAGTTGCTGCTGCAGGGTAACGTTGAATGGAACCAAAAGAGAAAACACTGGAAAATCTCAGCAGGTCTGGCAGCATCTGTGAGGAGAGAAAGAGCTGACGTTTCGAGTCCGGATGACCCTTTATCAAAGCTAAAAGGCAGAGAAAGTGGGAGATATTTATACTGCAGGGGGAGAGAATGAAAGATGACTCATAGCCACAAAAACCAGGGGAAAGGCTGCTAATGGCAGCCCATAGAGAGAATAGAAGGTGTGAATGGCCAAACGGCAGAGAAGCTGAAATCAGAGGGTGAACTGTGACAGATGGAGATGTGGGGGGAGGGGGGGTGAAATGGGACAGAGGTAGAATGTAGAAAAGGGGAAGCGGGGGGATAAAAAAGGTAAGGGAAGGGGGGTGAAGTAGGGAGAAAGAATAAGGGGGAAAAATGAAGAAAGACAATAAATAAAAGATGGAGAACAGTTAAAAACAAAGGGATGGAGGTGGGGTGGAGCTAATCATCTGAAGTTGTTGAATTCGATGTTGAGACTGGAAGGTTGTAAAGTGCCTCGCCGGAAGATGAGATGCTGTTCCCCCAGTTTGCGTTGAGCTTCACTGGAACATTGCAGCAGGCCAAGGACAGACATGTGGACACGGGAGCAGGATCGTGTGTTAAAATGGCAAGCGACGGGGAGGTCAGGGTCCTGACCGAAGGTGCTCAGCAAATCGATCACCCAGTCTACGTTTCTCTCTCCGATATAGAGGAGACCACATCGGGAGCAGCGAATGCGGCTTAGTTTGGTCCATTGCATTCTGATTCCAGCACCCGCACTAATTTGCTTTTATCTAATGTTGAATGGAGCAAGAAACAGAAGATGAGCCTCGAAGAGGTGCGAATGGCAGAATGATAAACGGTCGCCCAAACACAGAAAGGCCAGGATGAAACTGAATCCTGCCAAGAACAGGAAACAGGGCAGAGATCACCGCCTGGATTTGTTGAACTCGGTTTGGAGTGTGGAAGGGGTTAAAAGTGTCTGATCGAAACATCGTGGGCGCCCAGCAGCGGGCAAACAGGAGGTGGCCTGTTTTTCTGGTTGAGGTTAATTGAATGAATTTATGGCACTCGCTGCAACACAGGGAGGCCATCAGGCGATTCACGCCGGGAGTGGGGGAACCTAATCCCACTGGAGAGGCCGGCAGTGGAGTGCTCAGGGCGCCATTGCGCATGCGTCGATCTCCCAGTGTACTCGGAGATCGGCTGACATGCCTCCTCCTCGATCACCGGCCTCCTGATCATCAGCACCAACCCCCCACCGCCTCCCCCTCTCTCCCGTTCCCCATTGCAAGGCTGATTATGTCAGAAACAATGGCCCGGGAATATCCCTGTTTTTGGCCTCAAATTTCAGTACTCGATCAGCGTAGGAGGCCAGGAGAATCACCCCCAATGTGCTGCCCATTTCTCTCCCATTTCTGGTTTGTTAGAATCATAGAATCATAGAATCCTTACAGTACAGAAGGAGGCCATTCAGCCCATTGAGCCCGCACCAATAACAATCCCACCCAGGCCCTATCCCCATAACCCCACATATTTACTCTGCTAATTCCCCCATACCTACACATCTTGGGACATTAAGGGGCAATTTATTCATAAAATAGAATTCATAGAATCCCTACAGTACAGAAGGAGGCCATTCAGCCCCTCACGTCCGTACCTACCACAATCCCACCCAGGCCCTATTCCCATAGCCCCACACATTTACCCTGCTAATCCCCCTGACACTAAGGGGCAATTTAGCATGGCCAATCCACCTAACCCGCACATCTTTGCACTGTGGGAGGAAACCGGAGCACCCGGAGGAAACCCACGCAGACACGGGGAGAACGTGCAGACTCCACATAGACAGTAAGTCACCCGAGGCCAGAATTGAACCCGGTTCCCTGGCGCTGTGAGGCAGCTGTGCTAACCACTGTGCCACCGTGCCGGTCCCTGTTTTAACCAATCTTCAAGAATTAGCACATTCCCATTCTCAAATTCTGGGCACGTTTCACTTTTGTGAGGACTGTTTCAGGACGGATATCTTCATCTCTTATCCAGTCAGCCCAGGCGAGAGACAGCAATATCTCCATTTACTAGTCTAACTCGTGTATTGGTCAATGTTTGAACAGAACTGGATGAATGAACACGGATTAAAGATGAACAGGCCTGAGGTTGAACTTTGAACTCCCGGCAAAGAGGCAAATAAAAAAGACCACGACTATTTTTTATTCATTAGTCACAAGTAGGCTCACATTAACACTGCAATGAAGTTACTGTGAAAATCCCCCAGTCGCCACACTCTGGCGCCTGTTCGGGTACACTGAGGGAGAATTTAGCACAGCCAATCCAACTAACCAGCACGTCTTTGGAATGTGGGAGGAAAGCGGAGCACCCAGAGGAAACCCACACAGACACGGGGAGAATGTGCAGATTCCGCACAGACCCAAGCTGGGAATCGAACCCAGGTCCCTGGCGCTGTGAGGCAGCAGTGCTAATCATTGTGCCACCGTGCCGCCCCATTCGCTTGGTGCTCCAGAACTCAAGTATCATTTTCAAAAAAAAGACACGTGCTGTCGAAGCTTTTCATCTTGCACTCATCAGGATAGATTCACAAGAATAGGCTTGGCGGCTAACTGCTCCCTGGTCTATTCCTCATTGCCATGCCTCCACCAATCAGAGTCCACTCGCCAACCAATCTCTTCTCATGCAGTATAAATTGTTCCATTTGAGATTTGATACTCTGGTGTTTTTTTTTGTCCTGATGGGTGCAAGATGAAAAGCTTCGACAGCATGTCTCTTTTTTGTCGGCAATGCTCAAAAACAGTGAGCTGGATTTTAAGGGCTTGCGGGGGAGGGGGCCAAGAGCAGAGGCGGGGCTCAAATATATTGCGGGCAGCGCACAGGCTTGGTCCTCGTCTCCATCCCACTCTGGGGCTATTTTCCCAGAGATGGGATATGGGGGGAGGGGTTGTCTAGCAGGGCTGTCTGCTCGCAGGGGGCAGCAAGCCGGTTAAACGGTCATTTACAGCCCTTTGAAGGAGACCGGCTGGGATTTTCCAGTCAGCACTCAGGATCCGTGAGGTCATAGAAAATCATAGAATCCCTACAGTGCAGAAGGAGGCCATTTGGCCCATCGAGTCTGCACCGACAGTGCCTAACTCCATACATTTACCCCGCTGATCCCTCTGACGTCCTGGGACACTAAGGGGCAATTTAGCATGGCCAATCCACCTCACATGCACATCTTTGGAGTGTGGGAGGAAACCGGAGCACCCGGAGGAAACCCACGCAGACATGGGGAGAATGTGCAAACTCCACACAGACAGTGACCAGATCCGGGAATCGAACCCGGGTCCCTGGCGCTGTGAGGCAGCAGGATTAACCACTGTGCCACCGTGCCGCACCGTATTACATATATTAGCATACAGTGAAAAGTATTGTTCCTTGCACGCTATACAGACAAGGCATACTGTTATAGAGAAGGAAAGGAGAGGGTGCAGAGTGTAGTGTTACAGTCATAGCTAGGGTGTAGAGAAAGATCAACTTAGTGCGAGGTAGACCCATTCAAAAGTCTGACGGTAGCAGGGAAGAAGCTGTTCTTGAGTCAGTTGGTACGTGACCTCAGACTTTTGTATCTTTCTCCTGATTGAAGAAGATGGAAGAGAGAATGTCCGGGGTGCATGGGGTCCTTAATTATGCTGGCTGCTTTTCCGAGGCAGTGGGAAGTGTAGACAGAGTCAATGGATGGGAGGCTGGTTTGCGTGATGGATTGAGCTATATTCATGACCTTTTGTAGTTACTTGCGGTCCTTGGCAGAGCAGGAGCCAGGCCAAGCTGTGAAACAACCAGAAAGAATGCTTTCTATGGAGCATCTGTAAACGTTGGTGAGAGTTGTAGCTGACATGCCAAATTTCCTTAGTCTTCTGAGAAAGTAGAGGCATTGGTGGGGCTTTCTTAACTATAGTGTCGGCATGGGGGGACCAGGACAGGTTGTTGGTGATCTGGACACCTAAAAACTTGAAGCTCTCGACCATTTCTACTTCATCCCCGTTGATGTAGACAGAGACATGTTCTCCACTATGCTTCCTGAAGTCGATGACTATCTCTTTGACTACCTCCTTGAGGACTATCCTCAACACCGGTGTTCCACAAGGCTGTGTCCTCAGCCCCTTACTATGCTCCATATACCCTTTGACTGTGTGGCCAAATTCCCCTCCAACTCATTTACTGATGACACCACCGCCTTGGTCAGATCTCAAACTATGATGAGACGGAGTACAGGAAAGAGATAGAGAATCTGGTGAATCTGGTGAACTGGTGTGTGAGGACAGAAATCTCTCCCTCAATGTCAACAAAACGAAGGAGATCGTCATCGACTTCAGTTAGCGCACTGAAGAACATGCCTTGTCTACATCAACAGGGACATACTAGAAATGGTCGACAGCTTCAAGCTTTTAGGTGTCCAGATCACCAAAAGCTTGTCCTAATCCCTCCATGCGGAAGCTATAGTTAAGAAAGCCCACCAACACCTCTACTTTCTCAGAAGACTAAGGAAATTTGGCATGCCAGCTACAACTCTCACCAACTTCTACAGATGCACCATAGAAAGCATTCTTTCTGATTGTATCACGGCTTGGTATGGCTCCTGCTCTGCCCAAGACCACAAGAAACTACAAAGGGGTGTGAATGTAGCCCAATCCATCTCACAAACCAGCCTCCCGCCCATTGACTCTGTCTACACTTCCCGCTGCCTCGGAAAAGCAGCCGGACATTCTCTCTTCCACTTTCTTCCGTCGGGAAAAAGATACAAATGTCTGAGGTCACGTACCAACCGACTCAAGAATAGCTTCTTCCCTGCTGCTGTCAGACTTTTGAATGGACCTACCTCGCATTAAGTTGATCTTTGTCTACAACCTAGCTATGACTGTAACAGTACATTCTGTACCCTGTCCTTTCCTTCTCTATGAACGGTATGCTTTATCTGTATAGCGCACAAGAAACAATACTTTTCACTGTATACTAATGCATAATAGATAATAATAAATCAAATCCCCCTACAGCTCTGGATCCTGGGCAGCCCCTGCCAGGGGGAGATGGGCTGGGGTCGGAGAACAAGGTCGCCTCAACATGGAGGCTCTCTCAGCGGGTGCTCTATTCAGCTATCCAGGGTGAAACTGCTCCTCCAAGCAGGCATGGGAAATCCCACCAGGTGCACTGCGTAGGCTACGGGTGCGTGCTTCTGTAATAAGTCTAGACTTTAAGGGGGGAGTTTTCCAGTCCCGCCCATAGCGGGCAGAGTGGGGGGGGGGGGGGGCGAAAGGGGAGGTGGGCGGATCATACAAAGGTCCATTGGCTTCGGGTGGGATTTTCCAGTTTTGGGGCGAGCGCGGCCGGAGGATCCCACCCTGAATGTATCGCGGGGAGAGCGCGCGGGAGTATGGCAATGGGATAGAGGATCAGACTTGGTCATGTTGAATGGCGGAGCAGGATGGAAGGGCCGAATGGCCTCCTCCTAAGTGCTGTGTTTCATTCACCCCGTCAAGCCTTTTCGTTATCCAATGCGTCCCATTTGTTTTCAGTTGGGTTTTCTATGTATGGAGCGCTGCGTGCAGTTCTGGTCACCACAACACAGGGAGGATGTGACTGCACTGGAGAGGATGCAGAGGAGATTCACCAGGATGCTGTCTGGGATGAAGGGTCTGACTTACGAGGAGAGACTGGATAGACTGAGCCTGAGCAGTGAAGGTTGAGAGCTGATGGAAGTGTAGAAGATTATGGTGGACGTAGATGGGGTGAATAGGAAGACACTTTTTTCCATTAGTAGAGGGGTGTCAATAACCAGGGAGTATAGAGTTAAAGCAAGAGGTAGAAGGCTAAGAGGGGAGTTGAGGAGAAAACATTTCACCCAGAGGATGGTGGGAGTCTGGAATTCATTGCGTAAAAGTGTGATTGAGTCAGAAACTCTTGCAACATTTAACAAATATTTTGATATTCACTTGCTCTGTCGTGACCTTCAGGGCTATGGGCCAAGCGTTGAGAAATGGGATTAGTGTAGTTAGATCTTTGCCCACCAGTGTGGACATCATAGAACATAACATCACTGTGGGTAGAAGGAGGCCATTCAACCCATTGGGCAGAATTATCTCGTCACGCCTGCCACGGGTATCGTAGCAGATGGGATACGGACCATGCAAAGGTCCATTGACCTCGGGTGGGATTTTCCAGCCGAGGGGTGTGTGTGGCTGGAAAATCCCGTCCATTGTGTCTGGACTGATCCTCTGAAAGAGACACACAAAGGGGCGATTTAGCATGGCCAATCCACCCAACCTACACATCTTTGGACACTAGGGGGCAATTTAGCATGGTCAATCCATCTAACCTGCACATCTTTGGACACTAGGGGGCAATTTAGCATGGCCAATCCACCTAACCTGCACATCTTTGGACACTAGGGGGCAATTTAGCATGGCCAATCCACCTAACCCACACATCTTTGGACACTAAGGGGCAATTTAGCATGGCCAATCCATCTAACCTGCACATCTTTGGACACTAGGGGGCAATTTAGCATGGCCAACCCATCTAACCTGCACATCTTTGGACACTAGGGGGCAATTTAGCATGGCCAACCCATCTAACCTGCACATCTTTGGACACTAGGGGGCAATTTAGCATGGCCAATCCACCTAACCTGCACATCTTTGGACACTAAGGGGCAATTTAGCATGGCCAATCCATCTAACCTGCACATCTTTGGACACTAGGGGGCAATTTAGCATGGCCAATCCACCTAAACTACACACCCTTGGACACTAAAGGGCAATTTAGCATGGCCATTCCACCTAACCTACACATCTTCGGACACTAAGGGACAATCTAGCATGGCCAATCCACCTAACCTGCACATCTTTGGACACCAAGGGGCAATTTAGCATGGCCAATCCAACTAACCTGCACATCTTTGGACACTGAGGGGCAATTTAGCATGGCCAATCCACCTAACCTACACATCTTTGGACACTGGGGGGCAATTTAGCATGGCCAATCCACCTAACCTACACATCTTTGGACACTGAGGGGCAATTTAGCATGGCCAATCCAACTAACCTGCACATCTTTGCACACTGAGGGGCAATTTAGCATGGCCAATTCACCTAACCTACACATCTTTGGACACTGAGGGGCAATTTAGCATGGCCAATCCACCTAACCTACACATCTTTGGACACTGAGGGGCAATTTAGCATGGCCAATCCAACTAACCTGCACATCTTTGCACACTGAGGGGCAATTTAGCATGGCCAATTCACCTAACCTACACATCTTTGGACACTGAGGGGCAATTTAGCATGGCCAATCCAACTAACCTGCACATCTTTGGACATTGAGGGGCAATTTAGCATGGCCAATCCCCCTAACCTGCACATCTTTGGAGTGTGGGAGGAAACCGGAGCACCCAGAGGAAACCCAAGCAGACACGGGAGAACGTGCAAACTCCACACAGACAGTGACCCGAGGCTGGAATTGAACCCGCTCCCTGGTGCTGTGAGGCAGCAGTAGGTTAGATGGACTGGCCATGGTAAATGTGTGTGAGGTTATGGTGATAGGAAAGGGGCCTGGGTAAGATAGTCTGTCAGAGGGTTGGTGCAGACTCAATGGGCCGAATGGCCTCCTTCTACACTGAAGGGATTCTCTGGAGCTTGGTGAATGCCATTCTTTGTCTTTGCAAAGAGCTGTTGACAAATGAGTGTTGCAGGAAGCTCTCTCCTTCTTCAAGACACTGCATAAAACCTTGAACTTTGACCAATCCTTCAACACTTGGCTTAATATCTCCTCACATTTGTCGATATCGAATTCGGTATTCACTCTGCTGAAGTACCCTGGGAGATTTTATGAATTAATTCTTGCCATTCCAGTTTTGTCTGTGGATTTGTTTTGGCATTTTCACAGAACTTAGGTTTGAGTCAGTGTTGCTTGAATGTTTGGCCTGACAATATGTTTAGCATGCCCCCAATATTGAGTCGTCGCTTAGTAACACCCGTCTAAAACCCGACATATATTCCGAAAGAACTTTTGCTGGCGGGGGAGGGAGAGGGGAGTGTGTAGCGGGACCTGGGTGTCCTTGTGCATCAGTCGCTGAAGGTAAGCATGCAGGTGCAGCAGGCGGTAAAGAAGGCAAATTTTGGCCTTCATAGCGAGAGGTTTCGAGTACAGGAGCAGGGATGTGTTGTTGCAACTATACAGGGCCTTGGTGAGGCCACAGCTGGAGTATTGTGTGCAGTTTTGGTCTCCTTTTCTGAGGAAGGATGTTCTTGCTCTCGAGGGAGTGCAGCAAAGGTTTACCAGGCTGATTCCGGGGATGGTGGGACTGATGTATGAGGAGAGGTTGACGAGGTTAGGATTGTTTTCGCTGGAGTTCAGACGAATGAGGGGGAATCTCATAGAGACTTATAAAATTCTAACAGGACTAGACAGGGTAGATGCAGGAAGGATGTTCCCGATGGTGGGGGGAGTCCAGAACCAGGGGTCACAGTCTGAAGATTCAGGGTAGACCATTTAGGACGGAGATGAGGAGACATTTCTTCACCCAAAGAGTGGTGAGCCTGTGGAATTCATTACCACAGGAAGTAGTTGATGCCAAAACATTGAATATATTCAAGAGGCGGCTGGATATAGCACTTGGGGCGAACGGGATCAAAGGTTATGGGGAGAAAGCAGGATTAGGCTATTGAGTTGGATGATCAGCCATGATAGTGATGAATGGTGGAGGAGCCTCGAAGGGCCGAATGGCCTCCTCCTGCTCCTATCTTCTATGTTTCTATATTCCCGGACAATCCTTCTCCTCACTAAAGGTTCCTGAAAAAAGATTGTGAGAAACAAAATGGGAGGCCTTTATAGGACGGGGTATAGAGTATAAAAGCTGGAGTCTGATGATGCAGCTGTATAGAATGCTGGTTAGGCCACATTTGGAGTACTGCGTCCAGTTCTGGTCACCGCACTACCAGAAGGACGTGGAGGCATTAGAGAGAGTGCAGAGAAGGTTTACCAGGATGTTGCCTGGTATGGAGGGTCTTAGCTATGAGGAGAGATTGGGTAAACTGGGGTTGTTCTCCCTGGAAAGACGGAGAATGAGGGGAGATCTAATAGAGGTGTACAAGATTATGAAGGGTATAGATAGGGTGAACGGTGGGAAGCTTTTTCCCAGATCAGAAGTGACGTTCACGAGGGATCATGGGCTCAAGGTGAGAGGGGCGAAGTATAACTCAGATATCAGAGGGATGTTTTTTACACAGAGGGTGGTGGAGGCCTGGAATGCGCTGCCAAGTAGGGTGGTGGAGGCAGGCACGCTGACATCGTTTAAGACTTACCTGGATAGTCACATGAGCAGCCTGGGAATGGAGGGATACAAATGATTGGTCTAGTTGGACCAAGGAGCGGCACAGGCTTGGAGGGCCGAAGAGCCTGTTTCCTGTGCTGTACTGTTCTTTGTTCTTTGTTCTTTGTTCTTTGAGGCCTTCGAAATTTTCTTTGAATTCACCTCAAAGTGAGGGGACAGACGTTCGGGGTAAAAGGTGACAATGTGATCACTGCAGCATGACCTGCCAGCTCAGTTTTCCTCGCAGAGGCCATAAGGACTGAGTAACTAATCTGAATGTATAACCTGACTCAGATCATTAATCCGGGCCCTTGAATTAGTAACCTACCAATAACAGAAATGATGCAATTGGGCTAATAATCCTGCGATCCAGGCTAATCCTGTGAGAACAACGGTTCAAATTCCACTCTGGCAGCGTGTGAGGTTTAAATTTAATTTTTTATGAATTTAGCCAATTAACTAATAGGGCTGGTAACGGTGTCTTTTCTTCAATTTTCGTAAAAACCCATCTGGTTGGCTAATAGACCCATGGAAGGGGGGGGATTTTACAGCCTGGCTCAAGGAAGACCGGAAATTCCTGCCCAAGGTCACCGGACATGTCCATTGCCCGCCCCTCGCCCGCTCCAATTCCGTGGTGGGCGGGGCGGTAGAGTCAAAGGGTGGGATTCTCTGGCCATACTTGCTCCAAGACCGGAAATTCACGCCCGGCGTCAATGGACCAATGCGTGGTCTGCTCCCCACCCACTGCAATTCCCGTGCCGGGCGGGACAGGAAAATTCCACCTGTAGAATTTTACAGCAATGAAAGAGGCCCTTCAGCCCATCGTGTCTGTGCCAACCATCCAGCACCTATCTATTCTAATCCCATTTTCCAGCACTTGGTCCTTGTGTGCTACGGGCATTTCAAGCGCTCATCTGAATGCTTCTTAAATGTTGTGAGGATTCCCGCCTCTACCAACCTCTCAGTCCGTGAGTTCCAGATTCCCACCACTCTCCAAGTGAAATTTTTTTTGCCCTCAAATCCCCTTTTCCCCTTACCTCAAATCTCTGCCCCCAGGTTATTGATCCCTCAACTAAGGGGGAAAAGTTTCTTCCTAACTGCCCTATCTGTGCCCTTCATAATTTTGTACCCCTCCCCTCACCCCCTCAGCCTTCTCTGCTCTAAGGAGAACAACCCTCGACTATCCAGTCTCTCCTTTAGGGAAGGAAATCTTCCGTCCTTACCTGGTCTGGCCTACATGTGACAGTCAGAAGTCTCACAACACCAGGTTAAAGTCCAACAGGTTTATTTGGTAGCACAAGCCACAAGCTTTCAGAGCGCTGCTCCTTCATCAGGTGACCTCATCAGGTAAGTAGGAGAATCTGCCTGCTTCTGCTTTGCTTATTGGTGTGGGGGAGGGAACTCACAACTGGCTGTGAAAAATGTCTTGAATTATTGAACTCTGAATCAAGTTTTCTGGAGAAGGGGAAAGTTAGTGCTGAGAGCTATCGCAGTGTAAAGTGATGTGAGTTTATTGATGTATTACAACCACAATGGACTGCTCGGCTGATGTAACCTTCTGACATTTTAGAAGTTTTTTGGGAGTCAAGTTCTAAACCTTGAATTGAGATCAGACAAATGTTTTGGGGCGGCACGGTGACACAGTGGTTAGCACTGCTGCCTCACAGGGACCCAGGTTCAATTCCCGGCTTGGGTCACCATCTGTGTGCACATTCTCCCCATGTCTGTGTGGGTTTCCTCCGGGTGCTCCGGTTTCCTCCCACAGTCCAAAGATGTGCAGGTTAGGTCGATTGGCCATGCTAAGTTGTCCTTTAGTGTCAGGGGGACCTGCAGAGTAAATATGTAGGGTTACAGGGATAGAGCCTAAGTGGGATTGTTTTCGGTGCAGGCTCGATGGGCTGAATGGCCTCCTTCTGCACTGTAGGGATTCTATGATTCTATGAGGTCAAATGTCAGCCAGAATTAGCCAAATAAATAAAATTCCAGGTATATTCTAACCAGAGCTTTCATTCATGGGACATGGGCGTCACCAAGTATATACCAGTGATAAGGAAGGACTCTAGAAAAAGGGATAATCAGCCATGGATACCTAAGGAAATAAAGGAGGATATCAAATTGAAAGAAAATGCATACAAAGTGGCAAAGATTAGTGGGAACCGAGAGGATTGGAAAATCTTTAAAGGTCAACAGAAAAAAGCTATGAAGAAAAGTAAGGTGGATTATGAGAGTAAATTCGCTCAGAATATAAAAACATAGCAAAAGTTTCAACAAATATATAAAACGAAAAAGAGTGGCTAAAGTAAACATTGGTCCTTTAGAGGATGAGAAGGGGGGATGTAGTAACTGGAAATGAGAAAATGGCTGAGGCATTTATCAGCTATTTTGTGTCGGTCTTCACAGTGGAAGACACAAATAACATTCCAAACATTGATGACAGGAAGGCTATGGCAGGCGAGGACCTAAAAATTATCATTCTCACGAAAGAGGTAGTGTTGGGCAAGTTAATGGGGCTAAAGGTAGACAAGTCTCCTGGTCCTGATGGAATTCATCCCAGGGTACTAAAAGAGATGGTGGGGGAAATAACGAATGCACTAGTGGTAATTTACCAAAATTTGCTGGACTCTGGGGTGGTTCCCGCAGATTGGAAAACAGCAAATGTGACGCCACTGTTTAAAAAAGGAGGTAGACAAAAGGCAGGTAACTATAGGCCGGTTAGCTTAACTTCTGTAGGAGGGAAAATGCTTCAATCTATCATCAAGGAAGAAATAGCAAGAAATCTGGAAATAAATTGTCCCATTGGTAAGATGCAGCATGGATTCATGAAGGGCAGGTCATGTTTGACTAATTTGGTGGAATCCTTTGAGAACATTACATGCGCAGTGGACAATGGGGAACCTGTGGATGTGGTGTATCTGGATTTCCAGAAGGCATTTGACAAGGTGCCGCGCCAAAGACTGCTACATAAGATAAAGGGGCACAGTATAGGGTAATGTATTAGCATGGATAGAGGATCGATTAACTAACAGAAAGCAAAGAGTGGGGGTAAATGGGTGTTTTTCTGGTTGGCGATCAGTGACTAGTGGTGTGCCTCAGGGATCAGTGTTGGGACCGCAATTGTTTACAATATACATAGATGATTTGGAGTTGGGGACCAAGTGTAGTGTGTCAAAATTTGCAGATGACACTAAGGTGAGTGGCAGAGCAAAGTGTGCAGAGGACGCTGAAAGTCTGCAAAGGGATATTGATAGTGTAAATGAGTGGGCGAGGGTCTGGCAGATGGAGTATAATGTTGGTAAATGTGAGGTCAACCACTTTGGTAGGAATAACAGCAAAATGGACTATTATTTAAATGGTAAAAAATTGCAGCATGCTGCTGTACAGAGGGACCTGGGTGTCCTTGTGCATGAATCACAAAAAATTGGTTTGCAGGTGCAGCAGGTAATTAAGAAGGCAAATTGAATTTTGTCCTTCATTGCTAGAGGGATGGAGTTTAAAAACAGCGAGGTTATGTTGCAGCTGTATAGGGTGCTGGTGAGGCCACACCTAGAGTACTGTGTACAGTTTTGGTCTCTTTACATACTGCCATATTTACTATGAGAAGGGCTTGCATAAGCACAAGTTGCCACAAAAGTTTTAGGACCACCTTCCTGTGTACAGTTTTGGTCTCCTTACTTGAGAAAGGATATACTGGCACTGGAGGGGGTGGAGAGGAGATTCACTAGGTTGATTCCGGTATTGAGAGGGTTGGCTTATGAGGAGAGACTGAGTAGACTGGGGCTATACTCATTGGAATTCAAAAGAATGAGGGGAGATCTTAGAGAAACATATAAGATTATGTAGGGAATAGATAAGACAGAAGCAGGGAAGTTGTTTCCACTGGTGGGTGAAACTAGAACTAGGGGGCATGGCGTCAGAATAAGGGGGAGCAGATTTAGGACTGAGTTGAGGAGGAACTTCTTCACACAAAGGGTTGTGAATCTGTGGAATTCCCTGCCCAGTGAAGCAGTTGAGGCTATCTCACTGAATGTTTTTAAGGCAAGGATAGGTAAATTTTTGAACAGTAAAGGAATTAAGGATTATGGTGAGTGGGCAGGTTAGTGGAGCTGAGTCCACAAAAAGATCAGCCATCATTTTATTGAATGACAGAGCAGGCTCGAGAGGCCAGATGGCCTACTCCTAGTTCTTATGTCATTGGCTGGCCAGCATTTATTACCCATCCTTAGTTGCCCAAGGGCAGTTGAGAGTCAATCACATTGCTGTGGCTCTGGAGTCACATGTAGGCCAGACCGGGTAAGGACGGCAGATTTCCTTCCCTAAAGGACATTAGTGAACCAGATGGGTTTTTCTGACAATCGACAATGGTTTCATGGTCATCAGTAGATTCTCAATTCCAGATATTTTTTTATTGAATTCAAATTCCACCATCTGCCATGGCAGGATTCGAACCCGGGTCCCCAGAACATTAGCTGAGTTTCTGAATTAATAGTCGAGCGACAATACCACCAGGCCATCACCTTGTCCCTGCTTGCCTTGTGACGTTTTCATGATCTACACATACCTGGATTCCAAGTACATCGCTGTTTCTAGATTTTACCACATTTAGAGAGTGCCTTTTCCGTTGCCAAGTTTATAACCTCACATATGCTTAATGACAAATCCTTTTGCAACAATCCCGCTCACTTAATCTGTTAATATCTTTTTGCAATGTTGTACCTCCACCTCTACTACTGCCTATCCTGGTATGTGATGTAAATCTCCTTGTGACTTTCCATATCCCATCACCTGAGTCATCAATAAATGTGGGAATAGCTGATGCCCCAGCGCGGGTCCTGAAGGTTCCTGGCACCCCACTAGCGAGAGGCAACATGCCATTCAGGCCTCTTGTTCCTGCTAACGGGGCGGCTGCTTCACGGCACCAGGGACCCAGGTTTGGATCACTGTCTGTGTGGTGTTTGCACGTTCTCCCGGTGTCCGCGTGGGTTTCCTCCGGGTGCTCCGGTTTCCTCCCACAGTCCGAAAAACATGCTGGTTAGGAGCATTAGCCGTTCTAAATTCTCCCTCAGTGTACCCGAACAGGCGCCGGAGTGTAGCAACCAGGGGATTTTCACAGTAATTTCATTGCAGTGTTAATGTAAGCCTACTTGTGACATTAATAAATAAACTTTAAATAATGGATGCTATCTCTCCACTTAATTCTTGAATCAGAATGTCAATGGCCAACACAGGGGGATTTGATTTGATTTATTATTGTCACATGTATTAGTATACAGTGAAAAGTATTGTTTCTTGCGCGCTATACAGACAGAGCATACCGTTCATAAAGAAGGAAAGGAGAGAGTGCAGAATGTAGTGTTACAGTCATTGTTAGTGTGTAGAGAAAGATCAAATTAGTGCGAGGTAGGTCCATTCAAAAGTCTGATGGCAGCAGGGAAGAAGCTGTTCTTGAGGCGGTTGGTACGTGACCTCAGACTTTTGTATCTTTTTCCCGATGGAAGAAGGTGGAAGAGAGAATGTCCGGGGTGCGTGGGGCCCTTGATTATGCTGGCTGCTTTTCCCCGAGGCAGTGGGAAGTGTTGACAGGGAGGCTGGTTTGAGTGATGGACTGGGCTACATTCACAACCCTTTGTGGTTTCTTGCGGTCTTGGACAGAGCAGGAGCCATACCTGCTCTGACGCTTTCTATGGCACATCCATAAAAATTGCTGAGAGTCGTAGTGGACATGCCAAATTTCCCTAACCTCCTGAGAAAGTAGAGGCGTTGGTGGGCTTTCTTAACCATAGCGGAGGAATCAAAGCTACGACCCTGCGTTTATCAACTGATGCGCGTCAATTGAACACGAGGCACGAAGCTTCGGTAACAGAAGGCTTTTATTGTCTAACAATGGAACTTAATAGAACGTTAACACACTATCCCAGACTGACGAGGTCCCGCCCGAGCAGGGGGTCTTATACCTCTCCCAGGAGGCGGAGCCCGACTGGGATGTGCCAAAACAGTAACAACCACAGGTGTATCAAACCCACCCTAGCCCAACAACAACATTAGAACAATCCCACAGTGGGAATACCCTAGCCCAACAACAACATTAGAACAATCCCACAGTGGGAACCAACGATGGTTCACCACATCAACCAAGCTAACGGCCCTAACAAAGGTTAATAGATGGTAAAAGTTAATGAGGTAATGCAAGTGAGGGATTGCATCTGTGTTGTTAAACATTAATAGCCTCGAGGTCACAGACTCTGTAAATGATCACGTTTTTAAGGGGTTTTATCACCAGATGATATTTGAGTGCAGTGGATTCAGGTCAGGACCTGCTCCCGGGACCCACGGACATTCAGCCACTTGGCAGAATGGCTTCTGCCCATCGGCTGGGCTGCCTGCTGGTTTGCCTGTCATGTTTCTGGAGCGCCGGGGAAAGTGGGAAACTGTTGGTTATTCCCATGGACGGGAGTCACTGGCTGAGCATGCGGCTCATTCTGGAGGAACTCCACGGGCGGGGGCACGAGATTGTGGTGGTCAGTCCCGATAACAACTTGCTGATCAAGGTGCCTGGCCACTACGGCAGCAAGGTCTACCCCATCGGGTTCAGCAAGGCCGAGGTGGACAGGATGTACGAGGGCCTGATCGAGTTGGCTTTTTACGAAGGAATGTTTTACCAAAGGATCAGCAAGACCCTGCAGCATGTGAGTAGTATCAGGCAGTTCTTCCTCAGCAGCTGTGAGGACCTACTGTTCAACGCGGAGCTCATGAAGGAGCTGGCCAAGGAAAAGTACGACGCTTTGCTGACCGACCCCTTCAGCCCCTGCGGCACCATTATCGCGGAGAACCTCTCGCTACCCTCGGTCAACTTGTTGCAAAGGCTTCCGTGCGGTTTGGACAACTTGGCCACACAGTGTCCCAGGCCTCTCTCCTACGTGCCAAGAGCTCTGACGGGGAACACCGACCGGATGAACTTCCTGCAGAGGGCTAAGAACATGTTAGCCGGGTTAATGGAGCCACTGTTGTGCCACTTCATTTACTCCCCCTTTGACGAACTGGCCAAAAGGTTCCTCCAGAGAGAGGTGACACTGGTCGAACTGCTGAGCAGGACGTCCATCTGGCTGCTGAGATCCGACTTCATGTTGGAGTACCCTAGACCCATCATGCCGAACGTGGTGCTGGTTGGAGGCATTAACTGCAAAGATAGGAAACCATTACCGCAGGTAGGGGACAACACAAAGAACAAAGAACAGTACGGCAGAGGAACAGGCCCTTCGGCCCTCCAAGCCTGCACCAATCACATTGTCCTATCTAGACCAACCGCCTGTGTCCCTCTAGTCCCCACCTGTGTCTATCCAGATAAGTCTTAAATGTCACTAACATAACTGCCTCCACCACCTCACTTGGCAGCGCATTCCAGGCCCCCACCGCCCTCTGTGTAAAAAACTCCCCCCGCACATCTCCACTGAACCTTTCCCCCCTTATCTTGAACTTGTGC
The DNA here is from genome assembly GCF_964213995.1 of Mustelus asterias. Lineage (NCBI taxonomy): Eukaryota > Metazoa > Chordata > Chondrichthyes > Carcharhiniformes > Triakidae > Mustelus > Mustelus asterias. The sequence continues at coordinate 101,976,809 of NC_135814.1, read as the reverse complement.
CCCCTGTAATTGTCATTTCTACCCTGGCAAAAAGCTTCCAACTGTTCACCCTATCCATCCCCCTCATAATTTTATAAACTTCTTTCAGATCACCCCTTCAGCCGCCGTCTTTCCAGGGAGAACAATCCCAGTTTATTCAATCTCTCCTCGTAGCTAATACCCTCCATACCAGGCAACATCCTGGTAAACCTTTTCTGCACTCTCTCCAAAGCCTCCACATCCTTCTGATAGTGTGGTGACCAGAATTGGACACAGTATTCCAAATGTGGCCTAACCAGCGTTTTATATAACCGGAACATAATTTGCCAACTTTTGTACTCGATGCCCTGTCCAATGAAGGCAAGCGTGCCGTATGCTTTCCTCACCACCTTTTCCACCTGTGCTGCCACTTTTAAGGATCTGTGGACTGCACTCTCAGAATTCTGTACTCCGGAGTCCTCCGGCCTTTCACATCCTGCTGCCATTGTCAGCAGGGACGGAGAATTTGGCGCTCAGCCAAATCTCCATTTATTCCAGCCGGAGTTTTTCTTTATTCATTCATGGGACACGGGCGTCGCTGGCTGGCCAGCATTTATTGCCCATCGCTTGTTATAAAATCCCTACAGTGCAGAAGGAGGCTATTCGGCCCATCGAGTCTGCACCGACCACAATCCCAGCCAGGCCCTATTCCCGTAACCCCTCATATTTACCCTGCTAATCCCCTGGACACTAAGGGGCAATTTAGCATGGCCAATCAACCAAACCCACGCATCTTTGGACTGTGGGAGGAAATCAGAGCACCCGGAGGAAACCCACGCAGACACAGGGAGAACGTGCAGACTCCACACAGATAGTGACCCAAGCCGGGAATTGAACCCGGGTCCCTGGCGCTGTGAGGCAGCAGTGCTAGCCACCGTGCCACCGGGTCAACCACATTGCTGTGGCTCTGGAGTCACATGTAGGCCAGACCAGGTAAGGATGGCAGATTTCCTTCCCTAAAGGACATTAGCGAACCAGATGGGAGAATCTCAGCTGTGAGCAAGGTCGGAGAATTCCGGCCATGGAATCTGACATAATTACTGACTACTTGTGGCTGAAGGGCTTTGAATAAGCCATCTATTTAATTCAGGATATTTATCAGCGCTATTTTAATTTCCAAACTTGTTCTTTGGTCAATTAAACATAGAGGCAAGGTCGCCATAGTCCCAGGTGACCATGGTCTGCTCTCTCCTTTTGAGGGGGAGAGCTGACTGGTGGAGATTTAACCTGACGATCACCACACTTCAGGCTAGGGCAAGGTTGAAAAGATGGGGTGATCTTTCTCTACACCCTAGCTATGACTGTAACACTACATTCTGCACCCTCTCCTTTCCTTCTCTATGAACGGTATGCTTTGTCGAATAGTGCACAAGAAACAGTACTTTTCACTGCATACTAATACATGTGACAATATGGTAGACTCTTTAGGACGGAGATTAGGAGACATTTCTTCACCCAAAGAGCGGTGAGCCTGTGGAATTCATTACCACAGGAAGTAGTTGATGCCAAAACATTGAATGTATTCAAGAGGCGGCTGGATATAGCACTTGGGGCGAATGGGATCAAAGGTGTGCGGGTTAGGTTGATTGGCCAGGTTAAAAATTGCCCCTTAGAGTCCTGGGATGTGTAGGTTAGAGGGATTAGCGGGTAAATATGTGGGGGTAGGGCCTGGGTGGGATTGTGGTCGGTGCAGACTCGATGGGCCGAATGGCCTCCTTCTGCACTGTAGGGTTTCTATGTTTCTATGTTTTCTATGTTATGGGGAGAAATGGGGACAATCAGCCATGATCGTGATGAATGGCGGAGCAGGCTCGAAGGGCCGAATGGCCTCCTCCTGCTCCTATCTTCTATGTTTCTATGTTAATAATAAATCAGATCAAATCGAATCGGTACGGGAATTGAACCCGCGCTGTTGGTGTCGCTCTGCATCATGAACCAGTCCTCCCCTTCCAGCTACATTTAAAGTATTTAAATTGGGTTCTTGCCGGCTATGGGAGGGGCGGGCCCCGATCGGGGCAGGCAGGGTGAGCTGGGAGCATCGAGACTGCCAAACCCATACTTCGCCTGCCGTCCGAATCTCTAACCATCGAGATACTCAACAGGAGCCAGCTGCATGTCAGTACATTCTCCCCGTGTCTGCGTGGTTTTCCTCCGGGTGCTCCCGTTTCAAAGAACAAAGAAAATTACAGCACAGGAACAGGCCCTTCAGCCCTCCAAGCCTGCACCGACCAGGGGATGGCACGGTAGCACAGTGGTTAGCGCTGCTGCCTCACAGTGCCAGGGACCCGGGTTCGATTCCCGGCGTGGGTCACTGTCTGTGTGGAGTTTGCACATTCTCCCCGTGTCTGCGTGGGTTCCCCCCGGGTGCTCCGGTTTCCTCCCACTGTCCAGAGACGTGCTGGTTAGGGCCGTGCTAAATTCTCCCTCAGTGTTACCCGAACAGGCACCGGAGTGTGGCGACTAGGGGATTTTCACAGTAACTTCATTGCAGTGTTAATGTAAGCTTACTTGTGACACTAATAAATAAACTTTAACTTTACTTTTACTTTACTGCCAAGAATGGGCAGATTATCTTATGAAGAAAGGCTGGACAGGTTTGGTTTGTATCTATTGGAGTTCAGAAGAGTGAGAGGTGACTTTATTGGAACATAAGAGATCCTGAGGGGTATTGACAGGGCGGATGTGGAGAGGATGTTCCCTCTTGTGGGAGAATCTAGAACTAGGGGGTCACCCTTTAAAATGGAGATAAGGAGAATTTATTTCTCTCAGAGGGTGGGGAGTCTCTGGATCTCTCTTCCTGTAAAGGCAGTGGGAGCAGAGCCTTTGAATGTTTTTAAGGCAGAGCTGGATAGATTCTTGGTAAGCAAGGGGTGAAAGGGGAGGTCAGGATGCAGATTTGAGGTTACGCTCAGGTCAGCCATGATCTTATTGAATCTTGGAGCAGGCATGAGGGGCCGAATGGCCTCACCCTGCTCCTTGTTCATGTGCTAAACATTGTACTAAATGTAACTCTGGGTGCTGATATAGTGGGCGGCATTTTATGGCCTTGTTCATCCCGAAACTGTCAAATCCCACCCTAAGGACAACAGACCTTTATCCGCCCCTCACCCGCTCCGATTCCCCTGGCGAGCGGGTCGGTAAGATTCCAGCCAGTATGTAACATTAAAGCCGATTTAGTGTAACCCAGATCCGTGTGCATGTCACTGGTTCGACCTTCACCCCTAATTGCCCTTGAGAGGGCAATGGTGAGCTGCCTTCTTCAAACCCAGTGAGAAGTCTCACAACACCAGGTTAAAGTCCAACAGGTTTATTTGGTAGCACGAGCTTTCCGAGTGCTGCTCCTTCATCAAGTGAGTCAGCAGTGTGAACCCAGCAGTCCATGAGTGTAGGAGAACCATCGAATCATAGAATCCCTACAATGCAGAAGGAGGCCATTCGGCCTATTGAGTCTGCACCAACTCTGACAGGGCATCTTACTGGTCACCCAGGGCAACTTAGCCAGTCCCCCTGACACTAAGGGGCAATTTAGCATGGCCAATCCACCTAACTTACATATCTTTGGACACCAAGAGGCAATTTAGCATGACCAATCCCCCTAACCTACACATCTTTGGACACTAAGGGACAATTTAGCATGGCCAATCCACCTAACCCGCACATCTTTGGACACTAAGGGGCAATTTAGCATGGCCAATCCACCTAACCCGCACATCTTTGAACACTAAGGGGCAATTTAGCATGGCTAATCCATCTAACCTACGCATCTTTGGACACTAAGGGGCAATTTAGCATGGCCAATCCCCCTAACCTGCATATCTTTGGACACTAAGGGGCAATTTAGCATGGCCAATCCACATAACCTACACATCTTTGGACACTAAGGGGCAATTTAGCATGGCCAATCCACCTAACAAGCACATCTTTGGAGTGTGGGTGGAAACCAGAGGAAACCATGCAGACACGGGGAGAACATGCAGACTGCACACAGACAGTGTCCCGAGGCTGGAATCGAACCCGGGTCCCTGGCGTTGTGAGGCAGAATATGTCACGGGAGAGGGTGGCGGGGTGGCGGCGGGGTTACTGCCCAGTCACTGAAGTTGAAATATTCACCGTAACCTCTTGCCTTCTCCTTTGTTCCTCCTCAGGATTTGGAAGAATTCATGAACAGTTCTGGGGATCACGGAGCCGTGATCTTCTCCCTGGGCTCAATGATGCCAAGCATGCCAATCAGGACAGCCAATGAGATTGCAGAAGCGCTGGGCCGAATTCCTCAGAAGGTGAAGTTCGATCGAGGCAGCGGCTAACACCGGAATAACAGATTAATTCTGCCCGTGACAGCTCTGGTGTCCATTCATTGAAGCTTAAGTTTCACCTATTAAAACCCTTCCATTGCTTTGTAAATATAAACAGCCCACACGGATTGGTAAGACATCAGGGGAGGGGTTGATCTGAGTTCCTTATCCATCAGGTCTTACTCAGACACAGCTGGACCAAGTCGCAGAACTCGGGGAAGGGACACACAACGAGAGAAGCGCAGACCTTAACACCATAGATCGGGACGACACAGAATCGATGCCCATTCGGCCCATCGTGCATAGAAGGAGCTGTCCAATTAGTCCCACTCTTTTCCCCTCGACCACAGCCCCGGTTCAATATGTAACAATCTTATTTTGCAAAAGAATATCCTGGCACAGTGGGTTAGCACTGCTGCCTCACAGCGCCAGGGACCCGGGTTCAATTCCAGCCTCGGGTCACTGTCTGTTTGCACGTTCTCCCCGTGTCTGCGTGGGTTTCCTCCGGGTGCTCCAGTTTCCTTCCACAGTCCAAAGATGTGTGGGTTAGGTGGATTGGCCGTGCTAAATTGCCCCTTAGTGTCAGGGAGACTAGCTAGGGTAAATGTGTGGTTACGGGAAGAGGGCCTGGGTGGGATTGTGGTCGGTGCAGGCTCGATGGGCGGAATGGCCTACTTCTGCACTGGAGGGATTCTATGATTATTCATTAAAATATCTGAAAGAACATTCTAAAACATTTCAAAATGGCCACCAAGGAACGTGCAATACTAGTCAAGTTTTCTACAGAGATCATGCTGCACTCTGAATAGTTACAATAAAGTTGTGATACATCGAATGTGAGGCACACAGCCTGAGAGGGATCTATACAATTCCCAGCCCCTCCATAAACAATGGCTGAAAGGTCTTAGATAGCGATCTTCCCTCACTACGCCTCTGAGGTGGCTACCCAAACTTGACTGCATCCCTCAGCACATAGTCCTGGACCTTGGAATGTGCCAGTCTGCGTCACTTAGTGGAGTACAGTAAGGAGTCTCACAACACCAGGTTAAAGTCCAACAGGTTTATTCAGCAGCACAAGCTTTTGGAGTCTCGTTCCTTCATCAGGTGAGTGAGGAGTTGTGTTCACAAACAGGGCATATACAGACACAAACTCAATTTACAAGATAATGGTTGGAATGCGAGTCTTTACAGGTAATCAAGTCTTAAAGGTACAGACAATGTGAGTGGAGAGAGGGCCAAGCACAGGTTAAAGAGATGTGTATTGTTTCCAGCCAGTTAGTGAGATTTTGCAAGCCCAGGCAAGTCGTGGGGGTTACAGATAGTGTGACATGAACCCAAGACCCCGGTTGAGGCCGTCCTCATGTGTGCGGAACTTGGCTATCAGTTTCTGCTCAGCGACTCTGCGTTGCCATGTGTCGTGAAGGCCGTCTTGGAGAACGCTTACCCGAAGATCAGTGGCCGAATGCCCGTGATTGCTGAAGTGTTCCCCAACAGGAACATAAGAACATAAGAAATAGGAGCAGGAGTAGGCCATCTAGCCCCTCAAGCCTGCCCCGCCATTCAATAAGATCATGGCTGATCTGAAGTGAATCAGTTCCACTTACCCGCCCGCTCCCCATAACCCTTAATTCCCCTACCGATCAGGAATCCATCTATCCGTGACTTAAACATATTCAACGAGGTAGCCTCCACCACTTCAGTGGGCAGAGAATTCCAGAGATTCACCACCCTCTGAGAGAAGAAGTTCCTCCTCAACTCTGTCCTAAACTGACCCCCCTTTATTTTGAGGCTGTGCCTTCTAGTTCTGATTTCCTTTCTAAGTGGAAAGAATCTCTCCACTTCTACCCTATCCAGCCCCTTCATTATCTTATATGCCTCTATAAGATCCCCCCTCAGCCTTCTAAACTCCAACGAGTACAAACCTAATCTGCTCAATCTCTCCTCATAATCTACATCCCTCATCTCCGGTATCAACCTGGTGAACCTTCTCTGCACTCCCTCCAAGGCCAATATATCCTTTCTCAAGAGACCACTCTTGCCTGGTGATTGTCGAGCGGTGTTCATTCATCTGTTGTCGTAGTGTTTGCATGGTTTCCCCCAATGTACCATGCCTCGGGACATCCTTTCTTGCAGCGTATCAGGTAGACAACATTGGCCAAGTCGCAAGAGTATGTACCGTGTACCTGGTGGATGGTGTTCTCACGTGAGATGATGGCATCCGTGTCGATGATCCAGCATGTCTTGCAGAGGTTGCTGTGGCAGGGTTGTGTGGTGTTGTAGTCACTGTTCTCCTGAAGGCTGGGTAGTTTGCTGCGGACAATGGTCTGTTTGAGGTTGTGCGGTTGTTTGAAGGCAAGAAGTGGGGGTGTGGGGATGGCCTTGGTGAGATGTTCGTCTTCATCAATGACATGTTGAAGACTCCGGAGAAGATGTCATAGCTTCTCCGCTCCGGGAAAGTACTGGACGACGAAGGGTACTCTGTCCACCGTGTCCCGTGTTTGTCTTCTGAGGAGGTCGGTGCGGTTTTTTGCTGTGGCGCATCGGAACTGTCGATCGATGAGTCGAGCGCCATATCCTGTTCTTATGAGGGCGTCTTTCAGTGTCTGTAGGTGTCTGTTGTGATCCTCCTTATCTGAGCAGATCCTGCGTACATGGAAGGCTTGTCCGTAGGGGATGGCTTCTTTAACGTGTTTAGGGTGGAGAAGTGTAGCATCGTGAGGTTATCCGTGGGCTTGCGGTACAGTGAAGTGCTGAGGTGACCGTCCTTGATGGAGATGTGTGTGTCCAAGAATGCAACCGATTCTGGAGAGTAGTCCATGGTGAGTCTGATAGTGGGATGTGTCTATATAGTGTGCTTCCCCCTGTTTGTGAATACAACTCCCACTCACCTGATGAAGGGGCAGTGCTCCGAAAGCTTGTGCTGCCAAATAAGCCTTTTGGACCTTAACCTGGTGTTGTGAGACTTCTTACTGTGCTTCCCCCAGTCCAACGCCGGCATCTCCACATCATCACTTAGTGGAGGACAGTTCTTTGCAATGGAAGATCATCAAGTTTTGGGGAGACCAAAGAGCATCTTTCGCCAAGTTGGTGATCCTTCAGCATCCTTCAGGGGAGGCGATGGCTTAGTGCTATTATCGCCAAATTGTCCGCTCTTGAGTTTATGGGGCAGGAATGGCAGTGGAGGCAGGGAGGTGGCGGGGAAGGGGGGGGGGGCGGGGGAGTCCCAAAACAGCTTTGAGGATGGGTGGGACCTCCCCACCATCTGCCCTGGTGGGATTTGAACCCGGGTCCCCACAGCACTACTAGCTTAGTGCCAATGCCACCACCCGACTGCCTCCCTACGCTACTACTCCCTGCCATGGGTATCGGAAAGACTTATAAGTTGGTGATTAAACACAACAAAAAACAGAGAGAGCTGGAAAATCTCAGTGACGGCCGAGTGGTATTATCACCAGACTGTTAATCCAGAAACTCAGCTAATGCTCTGGGGACCCGGGTTCGAATCCCGCCACGGCAGATGGTAGAATTTGAATTCAAGGAAAAAATATCTGGAATTAAGAATCTACTGATGACCATGGAACCATTGTCGATTGTTGGGAAAACCCATCTGGTTCACTAATGTCCCTTTAGGGAAGGAAATAAAACAAATAACAAAGAAAATTACAGCACAGGAACAGGCCCTTCGGCCCTCCAAGCCTGCACTGACCATGCTGTCTATCTGAACTAAAACCTCCTACCCTTCAAGAGAACATATCCCTCTATTCCCATCCTAAAAGAACAAAGAAAATCTGCCGTCCTTACCCGGTCTGGCCTACATGTGACTCCAGAGCCACAGCAATGTGGTTGACTCTTAACCGCCCTCAGGCAACTAGGGATGGACCAGCCAGTGACACCCATGCTCCAAGAATGAATAAAAAGGAAGTTAACATTTGTTTCGGTGTGTGTCCATGGGAACAGTCCGTAGAACACAGTCCAGGGAGGCAGAAAATCCCGGCAATGTTTCAGGTTGTTGACCTTCCAATGGGAACGAGGGAATGTCGAAGATGATCTGTGTTTTGAGTAAGGACTAAACATCACACCACAGGGAGCGGTTGAGCAGAATGCAGATACATTTAGAATCATAGAATCCCTACAGTGCAGAAGGCCATTCGACCCATCGAGTCTGCACCGACCACAATCCTATTCCCTATTCTCGGAACCCTCATTTACCCCGCTAATCCCCCTGACACTAAGGGGCAATTTAGCATGGCCAATCCAACTAACCCGCACATCTTTGGCCTGTGGGAGGAAACCGGAGCACCCGGAGGAAACCCACACAGACATGGGGAGAACGTGCAGACTCCCCACAGACAGTGACCCAAGTTTGGAATTGAACCCGGGTCCCTGGCACTGAGGCAGCAGTGCTAACCACTGTGCCATCGTGCTGTCCACAGGGGGGACCCATTTGAGGGAGGGGGAATTTACGATGGTAGATTTGGTTGAGATTTTTTGTACTTATTCATTCGTGGGACATGGGCACCACTGGCTGGCCAGCATTTACTGTAAGAGTTTTAACAACACCAGGTTAAAGTCCAATAGGTTTATTTGGTAGCAAATACCATAAGCTTTCGGAGCGCTGCTCCTTTGCCAGATGGAGTGGAAATGTGCTCTCAAACAGTGCACATTTCCACTCCATCTGACGAAGGAGCAGCGCTCCGAAAGCTTATGGTATTTGCTACCAAATAAACCTGTTGGACTTTAACCTGGTGTTGTTAAAACTCTTACTGTGTTCACCCCAGTCCAATGCCGGCATCTCCACATCAGCATTTATTGCCCATCCCGAGTTGCCCTTGGAGGGCAGTTGAGAGTCAACCACATTGCTGTGGCTCTGGAATCACATGTAGGCCAGACCGGGTAAGGATGGCAGATTTCCTTCCCTAAAGGACATCAGTGAACCAGATGGGTTTTCCCGACAATGGTTTCACTGTCATCAGTAGATTTGCAGTATAATTCACACCTCAATTTTATCCTTCAAAATGCATCACTTCACATTTGTCCGGATTAAACTCCATCTGCCATCTCTCTGCCCAAGTCTCCAACCTATCTGTATCCTGTTGTATCCTCTGACAATCCTTCAAGTCCTGCGACTTGAGCCCAGAATCTTCTCACTGAATGGCAGGTGATCCTCAAATACCTGCCTTTTTCATCAGGATGCATGAGGGGGTTAATCTGGGAATTCATGATTGGAATGTTGCCTCTTTTCCGATAGGTCCTCTGGAGATACACTGGAAAAAGGCCTTCGAATCTGGCCTCCAATACCAAGCTGGTGACGTGGCTGCCACAGAACGATCTGCTGGGTAAGAGAGTGACGTGCGTTGATGTGTTGGTCATGCGGGTAGTTACCCCACCATTGACTCAGTGCCCCACCACAGTGCACCAGAGCGCCTCAGCGCCACCTCCCACCAGGGGAGGAGGGGTTGCAGGGGGTCCCGAACATCCGGAGGCTCCAGCAGGGAGCGGTGTTCTAGGAGTTAGAGCTTTGGACGGAGACGAGGGGAGCAAAGGCAGATGACACAAAGATAGGTGTGAAGACATGTTTTGAAGGGGACACAAGGAAATTAGCTTCCATTTGAAGCTTATTCTGACTGTGGGCACCTCCCCCCACCCCACCTCCCTCCCCCCCTCCCCCCGCCATCCCACCTCCCCCCCTTAAAGTCCAACCATCACTGGACCTTCCCGCCTCTCCCCCAGGCCTTTCCTATCCAATCTACCCTGGAACCCCTCACATATACCTCATCTCCCACTCCAGGGACTTGATTCTTGACAGTGCAGAAGGAGGCCATTCGGCCCATCGAGTCTGCACCAATTCTCCAAAAGAGCATCCCACCCAGGAACTACCCCTTCACCTTATCCCCATGATCCCGTGCTTCTACCGTAGCTAATCCATTGAATCCCTGCAGTGCAGAAGGAGGCCATTCGGCCCATCGAGTCTGCACCGAAAACAATCCCACCCAGGCCCTATCCCCATGACCATTTACCCTGCTAATTCCGTGGCACTAAAGGGCAATTTAGCATGGTCAATCCACCTGACCTGCACATCTTTGGAGTGTGGGAGGAAACCGGAGCACCCGGAGGAAACCCACGCAGATACGGGGAGAACGTGCAAACTCCACACAGACAGTGACCCAAGGCCGGAAATGAACCTGTGTCCTTGGCGCTGTGAGGCAGCAGTGCTAACCACTGGGCCACCATGCTGTTAATAAAACAAATGGTGTCCTCAGGTTTACATCCTATACAAGGCAGTCACTGACGCTGTCCCATCGTCCCCAGGCTGACAGTATCTAGCCCAGGAGCTTGCATACGTTGAAGAGACAACTGACACAATCTCCTCTGCTCCAATCCTCCTCCCCCCCTTCACCCACCTTTCCTCTCCTCCAATGGGCCAAGGCCTCCCCTTTAACCCCACCCACCCCCGTGCTCTCGTGATGACACATTGTATTTGCCAAGAAAAGGCGAGCTGTGTATCAGCACGTATCCCCCCCCCCACCCCCCAAGGCAGGCCCTCGGCCTTCAGAGACTTTGGGATTCTCGCCGGCAACTCTTGGATCGCTCTGAGCTGCAATCAGCCCCCAGCCCCCCCCCCTCCCCCCCCTCCCCAAAGCCCACCCACTCCCCTGTACCCCAAGTAGTGTGAGCATGAGAATTGTCCCGGAACAATTCCAAGGCAACCAGTGTCCCGGGGGGAGGGCCACATACGGCCAATTTGGATTCTGAGTGCGGCCCCCACCAGACATTTTGTTGGCCGTTGCCCAGGTGCAGTGTTGCCACATTCCGCTGATTCCCGTCCATGTAGTTTTTTTCCTGCCGGTCTGACTGAAGCGATTCGCACATAAAGCGAGGGTGAGTGAGGTGAGGTGTGCGCTGATTGCTCACAACATTGACTGTGAGAGCCGTGCGCTCCCTCTGTGTCCAAAGTGTCAATATTTCTGTTGTCTTTACCATTTGAAGTTGATGACAGTTTTGTTTTATTCATTCGTGGGGCATGGGCATCGCTGGCTGGGCAGCATTTATTGCCCACCTCTAGTTTCCTGAGGGCAGTTGAGAGTCAACAACATTGCTGTGGCTCTGGAGTCCATTATAGGCCAGACCAGGTAAGGGCGGCAGATTTCCTTCCCTAAAGGGAAGGTGTAGTGGACAGTGAGGAATGTTTTCAAAGCTTGCAGAGGGATTTGGACCAACTAGAAAAATGGGCTGAAAAATGGCAAATGGAATTTAACACAGACAAGTGTGAGATATTGCACTTTGGAAGGACAAACCAAAGTAGAACGTACAGGGTAAATGGTAGGACTCTGAAGAGTGCAGTTGAACAGAGGGATCTGGGAATACAGGTACAGAATTCCCTAAAAGTGACGTCACAGGTGGATAGGGTCGTAAAGAGTGCCTTTGGTACATTGGCCTTTATAAATCGGAGTATCGAGTATAAAAGTTGGAGTGTTATGGTAAGGTTATATAATAAGAAGTTTAACAACACCAGGTTAAAGTCCAACAGGTTTATTTATGAGATGATGGCATCTGTGTCGATGATCCGGCACGTCTTGCAGAGGTTGCTGTGGCAGGGTTGTGTGGTGTCTTGGTCACTGTTCTCCTGAAGGCTGGGTAGTTTGCTGCGGACAATGGTCTGTTTGAGGTTGTGCGGTTGTTTGAAGGCAAGAAGTGGGGGTGTGGGGATGGCCTTGGCGAGATGTTCGTCTTCATCAATGACATGTTGAAGGCTCCGGAGGAGATGCCGTAGCTTCTCCGCTCCGGGGAAGTACTGGACAACGAAGGGTACTCTGTCCACTGTGTCCCGTGTTTGTCTTCTGAGGAGGTCGGTGCGGTTTTTCGCTGTGGCGCGTTGGAACTGTTGATCAATGAGTCTAGCGCCATATCCTGTTCTTATGAGGGCATCTTTCAGCGTCTGGAGGTGTCTGTTGCGATCCTCCTCATCTGAGTAGATCCTGTGTATACGGAGGGCTTGTCCGTAGGGGATGGCTTCTTTAACGTGTTTAGGGTAGAAGCTGGAGAAGTGGAGCATCGTGAGGTTATCCGTGGGCTTGCGGTACAGTGAGGTGCTGAGGTGACCGTCCTTAATGGAGATGCGCGTGTCCAAGAATGCAACCGATTCCGGAGAGTAGTCTATGGTGAGCCTGATGGTGGGATGGAACTTGTTGATGTCATCATATAGTTGTTTCAGTGATTGTTCACCATGAGTCCAAAGGAAGAAAATGTCATCGATGTATCTAGTGTATAGCATCGGTTGAAGGTCCCGTGCGGTGAAGAAGTCTTGTTCGAACCTGTGCATGAAGATGTTGGCATATTGAGGTGCAAATTTGGTCCCCATGGCTGTTCCGTGTGTCTGGATGAAGAACTGGTTGTTGAAGGTGAAGATATTGTGGTCCAGGATGAAGCGGATGAGATGTAAAATTGCATCTGGAAACTGGCAGTTGTTGGCGCTGAGCACTGAGGCCGTTGCAGCAATGCCATCGTCATGGGGGATGCTGGTGTAGAGTGCTGAGACATCCATTGTGACGAGGAGCGCTCCTGGTTCAACTGCTCCTTCGCGACACACGACAGCGCAGAGTCGCTGAGCAGAAACTGATAGCCAAGTTCCGCACACACAAGGACGGCCTCAACCGGGATATTGGGTTTATGTCACACTATTTGTAACTCCCACAGTTGCGTGGACCTGCAGAGTTTCACTGGCTGTCTTGTCTGGAGACAATACACATCTTTTTAGCCTGTCTTGATGCTCTCTCCACTCCCATTGTTTTGTTTCTTAAAGACTGGATTAGTTGTAAGTATTCGCATTCCAACCATTATTCATGTAAATTGAGTCTGTGTCTTTATAAGTTCTGTTTGTGAACAGAATTCCCACTCACCTGAAGAAGGGGCTTAGAGCCTCGAAAGCTTGTGTGGCTTTTGCTACCAAATAAAAGTACATACTCTTGCAACTCGGCCAACGTTGTCTACCTGATACGCTGCAAGAAAGGATGTCCCGAGGCATGGTACATTGGGGAAACTATGCAGACGCTGCGACAACGGATGAATGAACACCGCTCGACAATCACCAGGCAAGACTGTTCTCTTCCTGTTGGGGAGCACTTCAGCGGTCACGGGCATTCAGCCTCTGATATTCGGGTAAGCGTTCTCCAAGGCGGCCTTCGCGACACACGACAGCGCAGAGTCGCTGAGCAGAAACTGATAGCCAAGTTCCGCACACACAAGGACGGCCTCAACCGGGATATTGGGTTTATGTCACACTATTTGTAACTCCCACAGTTGCGTGGACCTGCAGAGTTTCACTGGCTGTCTTGTCTGGAGACAATACACATCTTTTTAGCCTGTCTTGATGCTCTCTCCACTCCCATTGTTTTGTTTCTTAAAGACTGGATTAGTTGTAAGTATTCGCATTCCAACCATTATTCATGTAAATTGAGTCTGTGTCTTTATAAGTTCTGTTTGTGAACAGAATTCCCACTCACCTGAAGAAGGGGCTTAGAGCCTCGAAAGCTTGTGTGGCTTTTGCTACCAAATAAACCTGTTGGACTTTAACCTGGTGTTGTTAAACTTCTTACTGTGTTTACCCCAGTCCAACGCCGGCATCTCCACATCAAGGTTATATAAGGCATTGGTGAGGCCGAATTTGGAGTATTGTGTACAGTTTTGGTCACCTAGTTACAGGAAGGATGCAAATAAGATTGAAAGAGTGCAGAGAAGGTTCACAAGGATGTTGCCGGGACTTGAGAAGCTGAGTTACAGAGAGAGATTGAATAGGTTGGGACTTTATTCCCTGGAGCGTAGAAGATTGAGGGGAGATTTGATAGAGGTGTATAAGATTTTGATAGGTATAGATAGAGTGAATGCAAGCAGGCTTTTTCCGCTGAGGCTAGGGGAGAAAAAAACCAGAGGGCATGGGTTAAGGGTGAAAGGAGAAAAGTTTAAAGGGAATATTAGGGGGGGCTTCTTCACGCAGAGAGTGGTGGGAGTGTGGAATGAGCTGCCGGATAAAGTGGTAAATGCGGGGTCACTTTTAACATTTAAGAAAAACTTGGACCGGTTCATGGATGAGAGGGGTGTGGAGGGATATGGTCCAAGTGCAGGTCAGTGGGACTAGGCAAAAAATGGTTCAGCACAGACAAGAAGGGCCAAAAGGCCTGTTTCTGAGATGTAATTTTCTATGGTTCTATGGTTCTAAAGGACATTAGTGAACCAGATGGGTTTTTCCGACAATGGTTTCATGGTCATCAGTAGATTCTTAATTCCAGATTTTTAAAATTGATTTCAAATTCCATCAGCTGCCGTGGCGGGATTCGAACCTGGCTCCCCAGAACATTAGCTGAGTTTCTGGACTAATGGATATTACCGCTAGGCAAATCTGAAATCCAAGTAGAAAATTCTGGAAATGCCCGGCAGTCCTATTGGCATTCGGTACGAGGGGGGCGGTGGGGAGAGGGGTGGGGGGAGGGGGGAGAGGGGTGGGGGGAGGGGGGAGAGGGGTGGGGCGAGGGGGGAGAGGGGTGGGGGGAGGGGGGAGAGGGGTGGGGGGAGGGGGGAGAGGGGTGGGGGGAGGGGGGAGAGGGGAGGGGGGAAGAGGGGAGGGGGGAGGGGGGAGAGGGGTGGGGGGAGGGGGGAGAGGGGTGGGGGGAGGGGGGAGAGGGGAGGGGGGAGAGGGGTGGGGGGAGGGGGGAGAGGGGTGGGGGGAGGGGGGAGAGGGGAGGGGGGAAGAGGGGAGGGGGGAGAGGGGAGGGGGGAGAGGGGAGCTTATGTGAAGCCCTCATCATTATGATTGGAACATTTTTTGAAACCAAAGTCTCTCGAGGGACCGTATTTTGGATATTATTCCAATAGGCGATGGCCTAGTGGTATTATCGCAAGACTACTAATCCAGAAACTCAGCTAATGTTCTGGGGACCCGGCTTCGAATCCCACCACGGCAGATGGTGGAATTTGAATTCAATTTAAAAAAGCACCTGGAATTAAGAATCTACTCATGACCATGGAACCATTGTCGGAAAAGCCCATCTGGTTCACTAATGTTCTTTAGGGAAGGAAATCTGCCGTCCTTACCCGGTCTGGCCTACATGTGACTCCAGAACCACTGGTTGACTCTCAACTGAGATGGCTGAGGGAGACACTCAATTTCCAGGGCGACTAAGGATGGGCAATAAATACTGGCCCAGCCGGCAACGCCCATGTCCCACGAACGGATAAAAAAAACACGACAACAGAAACAGAAAATGCTGGAAAATCTCAGCAGGTCTGACAGCATCTGTGGAGAGAGAATAGAGCCAACGTTTCGAGTCTGGATGGCCCTGGGTCAGAGCTGGCTGTTATATCCTACAGGGTTGCTGAGGATAAGGTTGATCACGGCGAGTTGAATTTTATTTTCTCTCTTGTTCCGCGCCCCAGGACACCCCAAAACGCGAGCGTTCCTGACGCACGCAGGGTCACACGGACTTTACGAGGCTATCTGCAGCGCTGTTCCAATGGTCATGATGCCAATGTTCGCGGACCAGATAGAGAATGCAGAGCGTATAAAGCATCATGGCGCTGGCGTTGTCCTGAGTCTGAAAGATATCAGCTTTCAGGGGCTACTGGATGCATTAACCACGGTTATCAATAATACCAGGTGAGTGACGGCTGCACACCTTCAGTCAATCAACCTCAAATCTTCATAGGGTGGCAGGGTCACAGTGGTTAGCTCTGCTGCCTCGCAGCGCCAGGGATCCAGGTTCGATTCCCTGCCTTGGGTGACTGTCTGTGTCGAGTCTGCACATTCCCCCCGTGTCTGCGTGGGTTTCCTCCGGGTGCTCCGGTTTCCTCACACACCCCAAAGATGTGTGGGTTAGGTGGATTGGTTGTGGTAAATTGCCCCTTAGTGTCAGGGGGATTTGCAGGGTAAATACTTGGGGTTACAGAGATAGGGTCTGGGTGGGATTGTTGTCGGTGCAGGCTCGATGGGCTGAATGGCCTCCTTCTGCACTATATTTTTTCTCCTCAGAGTTATGTTCTTTTCAGGTTATGTTGATTGACCATGCTAAATTGACCGTAGTGTCAAGGGGATTAGCAGGGTGGAGTTACGGGGGTGGGGCCCGGGTGGTATTGTGGTCGGTGCAGACTCGATGGGCCGAATGGCCTTCTTCTGCACTCGATGGGATTCTGTTTAAAAACCCAAAGAGTATCTCGAAAGAGCAGATAGAATCTATAATGCAGAAGGAGGCCATTCAGCCCATCGAGCCTGCACCCACAACAATCCCACCCAGGCCCTATCCCTGTAACCCCAAGAATTAACCCTGCAAATCCCCCTGACACTAAGGGGCAATTTACCACAGCCAATCCACCTAACCTGCACATCTTTGGAGTGTGGGAGGGAACCGGAGGAAACCCACGCAGACACGGGGAGAACGTGCAGAGTCCGCCCAGACAGTGACCCGAGCCGGCAATCGAACCCGGGTCCCTGGCGCTGTGAGGCGGAGAATAGACTTGACAGGGATATTCAAGATCCTGAGGGGTGTGGACAGAGTAAATATTGAGAAACTATTCCCTCTCAGGAGTACATCAGGAACTAGAGGGCACAGATTCAAAATGGAGAAAAAAGGAGCAGAAGTGAGGGGCTGAAACATCTTTTCACCCAGGGAGAGGGTGGAGCCTGGACCCCTGAGAGGGTGGGAGAGGCAGCTTCGATCAAGGTATTCCAAAGGGATTGATATTTGAAGAGAAAAAATAAGGCCATAAGGTAAAGCAGTAGAATTAGGCCATTCAGCCCATCGAATCTGCTCCGCCATGGCTGATAGGTTTCTCATCCCCGTTCTCCTGCCTTCTCCCCGTAATCTTTGACCCCCTTACCAATCTATCTCTGTCTTAAATACACTCAATGACCCGGCCTCCTCTGTGGTAATGAGTTCCACAGATTCACCACCCTCTGGCTGAAGAAATTCCTCCTCGGTTCTAAAGGGTCATTCCTTTACTCTGTGGCTGTGCCCTCGGATCTCAGTCTCTCCGACTAATGGAAACATCTTCCCCACGTTCACTCTATCCAGGCCTTTCAGTATTCTGTAAGTTTCAATGAGATCCTCTCCCCATCATCCTTCTCAACTCCATCAAGTACGGACCCAGAGTCCTCAAACGCTCTTCATACGTCAAGCCTTTCATTCCCGGGATCTTTCTTGTGAACCTTCTCTGGACCCTTTCCAAGGCCAGCACATCCTTCCTTAGATACGGGGCCCAAAATTGCTCCTAATATTCCAAATGTGGTCTGACCAGAGCCTTATACAGCCTCAGCAGTACATCCCTGCTCTTGTATTTTAGAATGTGTAAGGTTATGGAATAAGATAGGGAAGTGGACTGGGTAAAATGTCCATTCAGCAAGCCATTGCGGACACAATGGCCTCCTTCTGCACTGGAAAGATTTTCAGTAAAGAGTAAAGCAGAGAAAAGAAAGATCTATCCAGGTGCCTGCCAGAGAGGCAAACAGACGAGAAGGCACTGGGTGTATTGCTCCTTCGGGGGGCTAGCACAGACCTGATGGGCCAAATGACCTCCTTCTGTGCTGTCACCATCCCATGATTCTAAATTGGCTGCTGTGTTTCCTACACCACAGCAGGGGGCATACTTTGCAAGTTTTCTATTGGTTGAGAAGTGCTTTGTGGATGATAAATTCTCGCCTGTTTGCCTCTCTGGCAGACACCTGGATAGATCTTTCTTTTCTCTGCTTTACTCTTTACTGAAAATCTTTCCAGTGCAGAAGGAGGCCATTGTGTCCGCAATGGCTTGCTGAATGGACATTTTACCCAGTCCACTTCCCTATCTTATTCCATAACCTTACACATTCTAAAATACAAGAGCAGGGATGTACTGCTGAGGCTGTATAAGGCTCTGGTCAGACCACATTTGGAATATTAGGAGCAATTTTGGGCCCCGTATCTAAGGAAGGATGTGCTGGCCTTGGAAAGGGTCCAGAGAAGGTTCACAAGAAAGATCCCGGGAATGAAAGGCTTGACGTATGAAGAGCGTTTGAGGACTCTGGGTCCGTACTTGATGGAGTTGAGAAGGATGATGGGGGGAGGATCTCATTGAAACTTACAGAATACTGAAAGGCCTGGATCGAATGAACATGGGGAAGATGTTTCCATTAGTCGGAGAGACTGAGATCCGAGGGCACAGCCTCAGAATAAAGGAACGACCCTTTAGAGCCGAGATGAGGAGGAATTTCTTCAGCCGACACCTATTTATACGTGCTGAAATCGCTCAATTAGAGTCATTGAGGTTTACAGCACAGAAACAGGCCCTTCGGCCCAACTTGTCCATGCCGCCCTTTTTTTTAAACCCCTAAGCTAGTCCCAATTGCCCGCATTTGGCCCATATCCCTCTATACCCATCGTATCCATGTAACTGTCTAAACGCTTTTTAAAAGACAAAATTGTACCCGCCTCTATTACTGCCTCTGGCAGCTCGTTCCAGACACTCACCACCCTTTGTGAAAAAATTGCCCCTCTGGACACTTTTGTATCTCTCCCCTCTCACCTTAAACCTATGCCCTCTAGTTTTAGACTCCCCTACCTTTGGGAAAAGATATTGACTATCTAGCTGATCTGAGCCCCTCATTATTTTATAGACCTCTATAAGATCACCCCTCAGCCTCCTACGCTCCAGGGAAAAAAGTAGCCACCTGTGCGATAGTGGAGAGGTGCATTGGGCCCCTCAAGATGTGATTCCGGTGCCTGGACCGCTCTGGCGGGGGCCCCCAGTACAGCCCCCTGACCTCCTCCCGCATAGTGGTGGTGTGCTGTGCCTTGCACAATCTGGCTCTACAGAGGGGTGACCTATTGGAGGAGGAGGAGGATGTGGAGGCTGACCTGCCGGCCGTCGCTGGGGAGGATGACCAGCAGGAGGAGGAGGAGGAGTGGGGGAGGGGAGGGAGGGGGGGCAGCTGCCTACCTCATGACCTGTGATGCGCGTGGCAGGCGTCCTCTGGAGATCCTGGACCTCGAGGGCCCTGGCCAGCTTCCAGGTATCTGGGATGTTTCCATGTCTTCATCCCGCTGCCCCTGCGATGCCCCGGTGTCAGGAAGGGGAGAGTCAGAAGGTGTAGCCACAGCTGCAGTCTCCTGGCCGAAAGGCCCCGGCGTCGGCTTGAGCCCTTCCTCCTCCCTTGGGGTTCCTGTGGGCCCCTGGGTCACTCCATGGGACAGCAGTGCTTCTGCAGTGAGCTCGAGAAGCTCCAGCGTCACCTGGCACTGCCAGTCCTGGAGGACCACCTGCGTCCTACCCATGGCGGTCGAGCCCTCTTTGATGGCCACTTGAGTCGGGGGCCACCTCTCAATGGCCGCAGCAAGTGCCCTCTGAGACTGGGCCACGCTCTGCAAACCCTCAGCCGTGGCCCTCTGTGATCGGGCCACATTCTCAATGGCTGCTGGCGTAGCCCGCTGTGTCTCAGTGCTGTCCCGCTGGGTCTCCTGCAAGCTCTCGGGCCTCAGAATCTCGCGAAGCCTGTTCAGTCCCTCAGCTGTGGCCTGCTGTGACTCGGCCATCGCTTGGAGTCTGCCAGTCATGGTGAGGATCCCCTGACCCAGGCTTTCCACTGCAGATGCCACTCTTGCAATGTTGGCCTGGGAAACACGCAAAACAGCCTGAAAGCTTTGGGACTCCTCCCAACATCCTCGCAGTCGGTCCAGTGTGGCCATCAGCCCCTCCTGCATTCCCTGGCTCTGTTGCTGCATCTCCAGCAGCTGAGGGAGAAGTGATCTCAGAGGCCCAGCATGTAGCCTGGGCCCAGCTGAGTCCTCGCCTCCAGCAGGCCCCTGCGTGCCAGAGGCCTCGGACGTTCCCGCCTCCATCCGATGTACATCAGCAGATGTGTCATGCTCACCAGAGAGTGACCCAGAAGCCTCAACAATAATTGGACCCCACCGACATGTCAATATCTGGGATGGTGAGGTGGCAGATGATGCCAAAATGGTGCCACCCTCGGAGGTCCTTTCACCCGCATCCTCCGAGGACTCATCCAAGCTGTCTGGACCAGGATGGGCAGGAGCTGCAGTCGGGGCCTGTAGTCCAGAAGGCCCCGGGATGTCCGGTTCTGTCCCTGCAGCACAGGACACAAGGTTAAGTGCAAGTGAGGGAGAGGAATCTGGGATGCCAAACACATGATTCACATTTCTCCATTGAACATAGAACAAAGCACCAAGAAAATTACATCACAGGAACAGGCCCTTTGGCCCTCCAAGCCTGCAGTGACCAGGCTGCCCATCTGATTTATAACCCCCTCCCCTTCTGGGGACCATATGCCTCTATTCCCATCCCATTCACATAGCTGTAGAGATGCCCCTTAAAGGTCACTATCCTATCTGACTCCGCGACCTCTCCCGGCAGCGAGTTCCAAGCACCCACTACCCCCTCTGTGCAAATAAACATGCCTCGTACATCTCCTTTAAACCGTGCCCCTCGCACCCGAAACCCGTGCCCCTGAGAAGTTGCCTCAAAGTGAGTGAAGGATTGACAGGTGCTCACGTCTGGACAGCAGCTCGACCATGCTGTCACTGACAGCCCGCATCTCCCCTTCTCTGGAGAGCTCCAGCGCCCGCTCCTCAAAGGGGGTGAGGACCCGGAGGTCTGGCTCACCACCCCCTGTCTTTGCCCTCTCACGGGTGTTATGGTCGATCTTCTCCTGTGGAGACAGAAGGGTTCATGAAAGAAATGATGGTGTGACTCCTGCAGAGTATCAGGTGGTGGCCCTTAGAGGGCAAGTGCAATGGGGCTCTTGGGGGGGATAGGAAGGAGGTGCTTGGGGGTCAGCTGGAAGCATGCGGGGTGCTGGGGATGGGAGGATCTGGGGGAGATTTGGGGAAAGATGCAAGATGGGGTTCAGCACTCACCCTTGCTGCATGGATGAAGTCATTGACTTTTTTCCGGCACTGCTTCCCGGTTCGGGGGGTCAGAGCCCTGGCACTGACCGAGATGGTGTTGGACCTGTTAATTCTCAGATACTTTCAACCAGTTTACTTACTCCAAGATTTTACCCCGGTGCCCTTATTTGCAAGATGGACAAAAGACAAACACAAGTAAAGGTTCAACAAGTTTATTAATAATAACACTATTAACCCTTAAATTACCCACATAAAACAAGAGGATACCCCAGATTCAAGTATGCTACCCGCAAAGATGGCTTGGTTAAACTGCAGACCCGATTCTCTGAGTCCCTCTGGTCCGTCGTCACGAAGGTGAGTCTCGATGGCAGCTTCTTCCTTCTCTGGTCAGTCTTCCAAATGGTCACGGCCGTCTCCCTTGTCGAGTCTTCGCTCCTGTGTACCTTGAAGTGTGTCCCTTTATCCCCCAGCCTGCTTGCCTTTCCAGAACCTTCTCTGGCTTCCGGCCAATGAGGTCCCAGGAGGGGGTTCCAATACCCAGTGGGTTTCTTGATGTCTGCCTGACAGGACACCAGGGTCCGCACCCCAGGTGTCCATCTCCATGTTGTTGAACTTGTTATCAGGTAAGCTTTCTACAGGAACTCTTGGTGACAGAAAGTCTGGCCCGATCTGTGCTTCTAACAATAGGCCGATGCATTTCAATGGGGTGCCATGATCTCCTGCTAAGTCTCAAGTAGAGTGTAACGACCTTTGATGGGTGGTTGATGGGTCAGGCCCAGTCACGTTTGTGTATTGTACAATTGGCCTGCCTGAGGTTTGACTGTGTTTGATTTCAATGTGCCCAATTCTTTAATTTAGGATATCCAATTTTATCAGCCTTAAAACTAGGCCCTGTTTATATCACCACAATGGTGACTTCCTCCCAGGCCGCATTTCCATCAGCCCCCCTGGATCTGCGTCCTCTTGGGGGGGGGGAAGAGGGTGTCCCGCCTCACCTCTGCTGCATCTAGCAGCCTCCCCCAGATCACCCTGAGAGAATTGTGCAGGAATGCCTGTCTGCCTGTTCATTCTTGAGTTTTTATGGAGCTGCCCCTCGTTAGGGCAGATCAGCTGCAGGCAGTTTGGCAGAACATTCCAGCAAGTTCCATGCAGTTTGCTTGTTAGCACTGAGGGGAAGGCAAGTGAACACTTGCAGGTGTGCTGATGGGGAGGGGGGGTGGGTGACAGATGAGTGCCTCAATGACTGGGGACAGGGGAGAGAGAGGGAGGTGTCACACAGCCATCGGAGGCCGGAGGAGATGGGGGCCTTGTGCAGAAGGGTCCGGGGTGGGGGTGAGGGGGATCACACTGCCTGATATCTGTAGGGTGAAGCGGGGGGAGGGTGGATCTCTCTGCCTGAGATGAGTGAGGGGGAAGGGGGTGGTCCGCTGCCACTCTGCCTGAGATCAGTGGGGGGGAAGTGGGGGAGGGGCCCGGGATCATTCTGGGTGGCGGATGATTGGGGGGATAAGGCAGTCTGTTATGTTGTGGGGGTGGGGCAATGTGTGTGGGGCCAGGGGGAGGCATTATGGAAGGGGCATTATGGTAGGGGAGCCGCATTCTATCATATTTTCTTACTGCGCATGCACAGTTGGAGGTTCCGATTGGAGCTGCAGGATTTTGGGTGTGTTAAGCCCCGCCCACAGGCTTGTACAGCGCGATTCAGAATTGTTGATATTTTTGCAGGCAGAGTGCGGATGGGGGCGCCTGAGAACAGGTCTAAAAGTCGGACCTGAAACACTCCCAGTTTCAAGTCCGCCCAGCACTTCGAATCAAAATAGTAAAATAGGGCCTTAAGGGTCAGTTTAGCATGGCCAATCCACTTAACCTGCACATCTTTGGACTGTGGGAGGAAACCAGAGCACCCGGAGGAAACCCACGCAGACACGGGGAGAATGTGCAGACTCCGCACAGAGAGTGACCCAAGCTGGGATTGAACCCGGGTCGCTGTGAGGCAGCAGCGCTAACCACCGTGCCACCCTATTTCTTGGCGAAGCTGAAAAATTCTGGAAATGCCCAGCAGTCCTGTTTGGCATTCAGTAAGGGGGATGGTGGGGGGGAGTGGGGGGAGGGAGGGTTGGGGACAGGGGAACTTATGTGAAGTCCTCTTCATTATAAATGAGATCCTTTTTCAAACCAAAATCGCTCAAGGGACCGTATTTTGGATATTATTCCAATAGGCGATGGCCCAGTGGAATTATCGCGAGACTATTAATCCAGAAACTTAGCTAATGCTCTGGGGACGGGGGGTTCAAATCCCGCCACAGCCGATGGTCGAATTTTAATTCAATAAAAAATATCTGGAATTAAGAATCTACTGATGACCATGAAACCATTGTCGATTGTCGGGAAAACTCATCTGGTTCACTAATGTCCTTTAGAGAAGGAAATCTGCCGTCCTTACCCGGTCTGGCCTACATGTGACTCCAGAGCCACAGCAATGTGGTTGGCTCTTAACTGCCCTCAGGGATGGACAACAAATGTTGGCCCAGCCAGCGACGCCCACATCCCATGAATGAATAAAGGTCGCACTTCCAATTGTAGTGTCAGTGTGGAGGATAGTAATGGACAAGGATGAGTGCTGTCCTACGGGCAGGGTGCTAAATTGGGGGAGGCTAACTATAGCCGGATTAGGCAGGAATTGGTGGATGTTGATTGGGAGAGGATGTTCGAGGGTAAGTCCGCATCTGGCATGTGGGAGTCTTTTAAGGAACTATTGATAAGGCTGCAGGATAGGCATGTGCCTGTAAAAAGGAAAGATAGGAAAGGTAGGATTCGAGAGCCATGGATAACCAGGGAAATTGAGGATCTGATTAAAATGAAAAGGGTGGCGTACGTTAAGTCCAGGCAACAGGAAACAGATGGAGCTCTGGAGGAATACAGAGAGAGTAGGAAAGAACTCAAACGGGGAGTTAGAAGGGCAAAAAGAGGTCACGAGATGTTCTTGGCAGGCAGGATTAAGGAGAATCCTATTCATACGTTAGGAACAAAAGAGTTGTCAGGGAGAAAATCGGACCTCTCAGGGACAAAGGAGGGGAATTATGCTTAGAACCCAAGGGAATAGGGCAGATCCTAAATGAATACTTTGCATCGGTATTCACGAAGGAGAGGGGCGTGTTAACCGGGAGTGTCTCGGAGGGAGGTGTTGACCCGTTAGAGAGAATCTCCATTACAAGAGAGGAAGCGTTAGGTTTTTTAGGGAACATTAAAACTGACAAAGCCCCAGGGCCTGATGGCATCTATCCTCGACTGCTCAGGGAGACGAGAGATGAAATTGCTGGGCCTCTGACGGAAATCTTTGTCGCTTCTTTGGACACGGGTGAGGTCCCTGAAGATTGGAGGATAGCGAATGTGGTCCCGTTGTTTAAGAAGGGTAGCAGGGATAACCCAGGAAATTATAGGCCGGTGAGCTTGACGTCCGTGGTAGGGAAGTTGTTGGAGAGGATTCTTAGAGACAGGATGTATGTGCATTTAGAACGGAACAATCTCATTAGTGACAGACAGCATGGTTTTGTAAGAGGGAGGTCGTGCCTAACAAATTTGGTGGAGTTTTTTGAGGAAGTGACAAAAACAGTTGATGAAGGAAGGGCCGTGGATGTCGTCTATATGGATTTCAGTAAGGCATTTGACAAAGTCCCACATGGCAGGTTGGTTAAGAAGGTTAAGGCTCATGGGATACAAGGAGAAGTGGCTAGATGGGTGGAGAACTGGCTTGGCCATAGGAGACAGAGGGTAGTGGTCGAAGGGTCTTTTTCCGGCTGGAGGTCTGTGACCAGTGGTGTTCCGCAGGGCTCTGTACTGGGGCCTCTGCTATTTGTGATATATATAAATGATTTGGAAGAAGGTGTAACTGATGTAATCAGCAAGTTTGCGGATGACACGAAGATGGCTGGACTTGTGGATAGCGAAGAGCATTGTCGGGCAATACAGCAGGATATAGATAGGCTGGAAAATTGGGCGGAGAGGTGGCAGATGGAGTTTAATCCGGATAAATGCGAAGTGATGCATTTTGGAAGAAATAATGTAGGGAGGAGTTATACAATAAATGGCAGAGTCATCAGGAGTATAGAAACACAGAGGGACCTAGGTGTGCAAGTCCACAAATCCTTGAAGGTGGCAACACAGGTGGAGAAGGTGGTGAAGAAGGCATATGGTATGCTTGCCTTTATAGGACGGGGTATAGAGTATAAAAGCTGGAGTCTGATGATGCAGCTGTATAGAACGCTGGTTAGGCCACATTTGGAGTACTGCGTCCAGTTCTGGTCGCCGCACTACCAGAAGGAGGCGTGGAGGCGTTAGAGAGAGTGCAGAGAAGGTTTACCAGGATGTTGCCTGGTATGGAGGGTCTTAGCTGTGAGGAGAGATTGGGTAAACTGGGGTTGTTCTCCCTGGAAAGACGGAGAATGAGGGGAGATCTAATAGAGGTGTACAAGATTATGAAGGGTATAGATAGGGTGAATAGTGGGAAGCTTTTTCCCAGGTCGGAGGTGACGATCACGAGGGGTCACGGGCTCAAGGTGAGAGGGGCGAAGTATAACTCAGATATCAGAGGGACGTTTTTTACACAGAGGGTGGTGGGGGCCTGGAATGCGCTGCCAAGTAGGGTGGTGGAGGCAGGCACGCTGACATCGTTTAAGACTTACCTGGATAGTCACATGAGCAGCCTGGGAATGGAGGGATACAAACGATTGGTCTAGTTGGACCAAGGAGCGGCACAGGCTTGGAGGGCCGAAGGGCCTGTTTCCTGTGCTATACTGTTCTTTGTACTTTGAGTGGGACACTTGTCTTGTCGAGTCCAGTGCTATCAGCTTTGGAACTAGTGAACAGACCAATAAGTCGACTGGCCCAGATCTCCCACTGTTCACATCGGGGAGGAATGGGGGTGGGACAGCGCTCTCAGTCACGCCATTGCTTTTTCTTTCAGGTACAAGGAAGCCGTCACAAAGATGTCTGCCATCTCGCAGGATCGCGCTCTGGGGGCGCTGGAGCTCTCCGTCTTTTGGGTGGAGTTTGTGATGAGGCATGGCAGGGTTGAACATCTGTGGACCGCAGCCCACGACCTCAACTGGATCCAGTACCACTGCCTGGACGTCCTGGGGGCCCTGCTCGTCCTGGCCTTCCTGCTGGCCTTGTTGCTGAGCAAGTGCTGCCGGCGGCTCCATCTACACCGAGCAAAGAGGAAGTACGATTAAAGGGCGCCTTCGGAAAGTGAGCCTTACCTCAGAGGAGCTGACGGCGCCCGTGGACGGGATGGCCCCTCTCGCACGCGCAAAGTGTTGGAGATAAGACACAGAGCTGGCTAATAATTGAATCCAGTGGTGTTAAAACTGGGTGAGGGTGAGGGTTTGGGGGCTGGGAGGGGGAGTGGGACTGGGGGGGGGGAGTGGGGGTGGGGATGGGGGGGTGAGTTGGGTGGGCCGGGTGGGAGGGAGGTTACTCAACTTCCTGAGCTTCCAGCAAGATTATTGGGCGGCAAACTCTTGGGAGCCAGTACCCTGTCGATTTCACACCCACGGTGTGTGGGACAGGTAAATGTTAGTTATCCAAATCACCAACAACCTGTCCTGGTCCCCCCATGCCGAAACTATAGTTAAGAAAGCCCACCAACGCCTCTACTTTCTCCGAAGACTAAGGAAATTTGGCATGTCCGCTACGACTCTCACCAACTTTTACAGATGCACCATAGAAAGCATTCTTTCTGGATGTATCACAGCTTGGTATGGCTCCTGCTCTGCCCAAGACCGCAAGAAAATACAAAAGGTCGTGAATGTAGCCCAATCCATCACGCAAAGCAGCCTCCCATCCATTGACTCTGTCTACACTTCCCGCTGCCTCGGAAAAGCAGCCAGCATAATCAAGGACCCCACGCACCCCGGACATTCTTCCATTGGGAAAAAGATACAAATGTCTGAGGTCACGTACCAATCAACTCAAGAACAGTTTCTTCCCTGCTGGCATCAGACTTTTGAATGGACTTACCTCACATTAAGTTGATTTTTCTCTACACCCTAGCTATGACTGTAACACTACATCCTGCACCCTCTCCTTTCCTTTTCTATGAACGGTATGCTCTGTCTTTATAACACGCAAGAAACAATACTTTTCATTGTTTGTGAACCCAGCTCTCCACTCACCTGATGAAGGGGGCGCTCCGAAAGCTCGTGCTACCAAATAAACCTGTTGGACTTTAACCTGGTGTTGTGAGACCTCTTACTGTTTCACGGTATACATGTGACAATAATAAATCAAATCAAATCTAACTGATATTCCTCCCTCGAAATACTCCAACCCGCCTGTCAGGATGCTTGGGGAGATGAGGATGAGAATGGCTTTTACTCGCTACATCGATACGAACAATATTCTTACCCGTGGCTTTCGTTGAGATTTGTTCAGTGAAACTACACAGCAAAACTCGCTCGCCCCGGAAACAGAGGCCGGAACCTTACCACCATTCACGCCAGCGGGATTTTTCCATCCCGCAGCGGTGAACGGGGAGATCTGGCTAGCGCCAAACTCTCCGACCAGGCCTGGCCATGTAAGTCAGCGCCCAGACGCCAGAATTCTACCGCCCTGTCCGCCATGGGAATCGGAACAGGCGGGGACGGGGGGAGGACAGACAACAGCAAAATCCGTTGACCTCAGGTGGGATTTTACAGTTCCGGGGGTCAGCGAGGACACAAAATCCCGCACCAATTTTTTTTCCCTCGTCTCCCAGGAACTCTTAGAGATAATTTCGGGAATCTTCCATTGTGGAGTTTGTGACGGGTGGCAGGTGTGGAAGTGGGAGTCACTTCGCTGGGATGGTGTGGGTGTCGAGGGGGGGCGGTGGGGGGGTGGGGGGGAGTTGCAGGATTACTGACCACCCGGGAGCTAGCACTCTCCGAGGGATTTGCCGAGACTCGCAGTGGACGGAGGCAGGAAAGACGCAGCCCACAGCATTCACTCACAGGGTCAAATATCTGGGAATCGTACTGAAAGAATATTCGGAGTGTGATTATCCGTCCCCGGACATACTGCACTCTCCCTCCTCCTGGATACTATCCCTCCCCGGGCACTCTCCCTCCGGACACTATCCCTCTTCCCCGAATACTCTATCCCTTCTCCTTTCACCAAACTACCTCTCCTTGTTTCCCCTTTAAACCTTCCTCCTTTTCCTGTTCATCCCCTGCACAACTTGCATTGGCAGCACCCGCTCTGAAGGACATGCTGGCATTTACAGGCACTCCCTCAGCAGCAGAATGCAGCAACAACTGTTTAATGAAGGAAGGTAGTCACCCTGGCCTAATGCTGCCCGCGTACCTGCTGTCAAGAATATAAATGTTCTAACTTCTTGTTGGCAGAGAGCTTAAATTGGCGTGGGCGCTTAATTCCGTGCTGCGTGACTCGTGGATAAACATGCCTGACATGCTAATACACGCAATAGTCCGGGCTTTCTGACGGTTAAGAACACGGCTAATTGTAAACACCAATTTATTCCAAATCCCAGACAGCAAACTTGTAACAACTGCCTTCAATTTGATGGAATGTGAACGAAAGGTTTGGTATCTTGAGAATGATGTCCCAGACGTTTGGTGATAATTTTCAATAAAATAAAGGTAAATGAAGCAATGAAATAAACAACAGTAAGGTAAATTAGATGCAGGGAGGATGTTCCCAATGGTGGGGGTGTCCAGAACCAGGGGTCACAGTCTGAGGATTCAGAGTCGACCGTTTAGGACGGAGATGAAGAGACATTTCTTCACCCAAAGAGTGGTGAGCCTGTGGAATTCATTTCCACAGGAAGTAGTTGATGCCAAAACATTGAATGTATTCAAGAGGCGGCTGGATATAGTGCTTGGAGTGAATGGGATCAAAGGTTATGGGGAGAAAGCAGGATTAGGCTATTGAGTTGGATGATCAGCCATGATGGTGATGAATGGCGGAGCAGGCTCGAAGGGCCGAATGGCCTCCTCCTGCTCCTATCTTCCATGTTTCTATGTACCATGAACTAAAACAATGGGCTATCCACAGTATCGCTAACTTTACCCCCTTTTGAAACATCTTTATTATCTCCACCTTCAGAGTTAATTCTCCCCAAGCATTCCACAACATAGAAACAAAGAATCCCTACAGTGCAGAAGGAGGCCATTTGGCCCATCGAGTCTGCACTGACCACAATCCCACTCAGCCTCTATCCTTGTAACCCCACCTATTTACCCTGTTAGACCCCTTGACACTAAGGATCAATTTAGCATGGCCAATCAACCTAACTTGCATGTGCTTCAAGACTGTTGGAGGAAACTGGAGCAGCCGGAGGAAACCCACGCAGACACGGGGAGAATGTGCAGACTCCACACAGTTATCCAGGGCCGGAATCGAACCCGGGTCCCTGGCCCTGTGAGGCAGCAGTGCTAACCACTGTGCCACCGTGCCGCCCATCTAATGGATGTTTTTAAAACATCCAGCCATCGTTACCATACCAGGCAGCTGCATCTCTTTTAAGTCTGCATCTGAGGTCAAACAAACAGCTGGCTTCTTGAGACAGGCTTTCTTCAGAGATTCAGCTTGCTGGGAGTTGGAACCTCTTCCTGCTGGTTCTGAGGTTGGAGGTTCAATCATCTCCAGATATGCTATTTTTCCCTCTTGATCTTGCCTCACCGAAACTAACCTCTTCAGAAGTCAAACTTAATTACCCTCACGTCATGTGTTTTCTTTTTCGAGTGTAAATGCAAAGTTCGCACCTTGTCATCTCCCTTTTACCTCCAACAATGGCTATCCACAGTATCGCTAACTTTACCCCATTCAAACCTGTTATGTTCTGTTCCACATTGTTACCAACTTGCCTTAGGTAGACACCTCTCTGCAGTGATGCGAAACCCATTAACATATCAAAAGCACTAGTCCCGTTAGCATAACCAAATTGTCCCCGCCTTTAAGCAGCTTATATTTTCCCAATAGGTTCTAAAAATATGCACCAGCAGAGAACAGTCCGATTTATTCGATTTCCCTGAATTTCTCCCGACACCGACATAATTTGTCCGAATTTTTGACCCCCCTTTAAAGTCACAAATTGTAAAACTGCACCTCGCCATTGGCAAACTGACCTTTGGCCTTGTGCCAAATTAAGGAGGAGGCGATGGCCTAGTGATATTATCGCTAGACTATTAATTCAGAAACTCAATTAATATCCTGGGGTCCCGGGTTCGAATCCCACCACGGATGTTGGTGGAATTTAAATTCAATAAAAAATATCCGGAATTAAGAATCTACTGGTGACCATGAAACCATTGTCGATTGTCGGAAAAACCCATTTGGTTCACTAATGTCCCTTTAGGGAAGGAAATCTGCCATCCTTACCTGGTCTGGCCTCCATATTGGCAGGCTTACATGAGGCCTATTGGCCTACATGAGGCAGCATGGCCTGCCTCACAGCGCCAGGGACCCGGGTTCAATTCTGGCCTCGGGTCACTGTCTGTGTGGAGTCTGCACATTCTCCCCAAGTCGGCGTGGGTTTCCTCCGGGTGCTCTGGTTACCTCCCACAGTCCAAAGATGTGCGGGTTAGGTGGATTGGCCATGCTAAATTCACCCTAGTATCAAGGGGATTAGCAGGGTAAATATGTGGGGTTACGTGAATAGGGCCTTGGTGGGATTGTGGTCAGTGCAGACTCGATGGGCCAAATGGCCTCTTTCTGCACTGAAGGGATTCTATAATCACTAGGCTATTAATCCAGAAACTCAGCTAATGTTCTGGGGACCCGGGTTCGAATCCCGCCACGGCAGATGGTAGAATTTAAATTCAATAAAAAATATTTGTAATTAAGAATCTGCTGATGACCATGAAACCATTGTCGATTGTCGGAAAAACCCATCTGGTTCACTAATGTCCTTTAGGGAAGGAAATCTGCCGTTCTTACCTGGTCTGGCCTACATGTGACTGGCCCACTCACCTGAAGAAGGGGCTTAGAGCTCCGAAAGCTTGTGTGGCTTTTGCTACCAAATAAACCTGTTGGACTTTAACCTGGTGTTGTTAAACTTCTTACTACATGTGACTCCAGAGCCACAGCAATGTGGTTGACTTTCAACTGCACTCGGGTAACTAGGAATGGGCAATAAATGCTGCCCAGCCAGCGACGCCCATATCCCACAAATGAATTTTATGAAAGTTTGCCTGCCCAGCAAGCCTCCCGCTGCCAGTGGGTTGGCGCTGGGTCTATTCACATTAGTGTTGGCAGAGGTTTATAACTTGGCCTGGGTAACCTATTGCCTATTGTTGAATTATTCCAGTGCGAGAGATTAGGGACGACCGGGGGACGTGAGTTTAATTCTGTCACAAGAGACATAATGGAGTAGAAGGAGGCCACTCAATCCATTAAGTTCATGCTAGCCTCTCCGCGGAACAAACTAGTCAATCCCATTCACCTCCCCTGCATCCCTGCGAGATGATAGCCCATGAGTGTTTATCCAATTTCCTTTTGAAATCAGTCACCGTCTCCCAGGGTGGGCAGATAGTTCCAGCCCATTCGCACTCGTTACATTAAAAAAGAATCCCTTCTCCCGTCCCCCTCCGCACCTCCCTAACCAAAACCTTAAATCTGTGTCCCACCCTTAGTCCTTGTTCTATCAGCCAATGGGAATAACCTTTCTTTCTCCCAGTCCTGTCCACCTCGATCAAATCTCCCCTCAATCACCTTTGCTCCAAGGGGAACAATCCCAGGTTCTCCAACCCTAACATCGGAGCTAAAATCCCCTGGAGCATTATCGATATGTCTCCCTCTTCACTCTCTCAAGAACCCTCGCCTCCTCCCTAAAGAGTGGTTCATAAATTCATAAGATATAGGAGCAGAATTAGGCCATTCGGCCCATCGAGTCCACTCCGCCATTCGATCATGGCTGATATGCTCCTCATCCCCATTTTCCTGCCTTCTCCCCATAACCCTTCAACCCATTACCAATTAAAAATCTGTCTAACTCCTCCTTAAATTTACTCACTGTCCCAGCATCCACCGCACTTTGGGGGAGCGAATTCCACAGATTCACAACCCTTTGGGAGAAGTAGTTTCTCCTCAACTCTGTTTTAAATTTGCTGCCCCTTATCCTAAGACTGTGACCTCTCGTCCTAGAATGCCCCACAAGAGGAAGCATCCGCTCCACGTCTACTTTATCCATACCTTTTATCATCTTGTATACCTCAATTTGATCTCCCCTCATTCTTCTCAATTCCAGAGAGTATCGGCCTAAACTGTTCAATCTCTCTTCATACGACAAGCCCCTCATCTCTGGAATCAATCTAGTGAACCTCCTCTGAACTGCCTCCAATGCCACTACATCTTTCCCCAAATAAGGGGACCAAAACTGTGCACAATACTTCAGGTGTGGCCTCACCAATGCCTTGTATAGTTGCAGCAATACTTCCTTATCTTTATATTCTATTCCTTTAGCTATAAATGCCAACATTCCATTTGCTTTCTTTATTTTCTGCTGTACCTGCATGCTAGTTTTCTGTGACTCATGAACAAGGACACCCAGATCCCTCTGCACTGGAACACCCCGAAGTCTCTTCCCATTTAGATAACGAGTCACCTTCCCATTTTTCCGACCAAAATGCATGACATCACATTTATCCAAGTTAAACTCCATCTGCCACCTTTTGGCCCACTCTCTGGTGGTGACCAGAACTGGTTGTCGGAGTGGGAACAGACTGGAGAGTGGGTGGTTATTCTTTGCCCAGAGGCTGGTGGGTGAGCCTGTGGAATGTGTCGCTGGTTGGCGTGACGGGTGCTCGATTCTCGGTGGGTATCACATGGGTGTCAAGTTCCTGACAGGAGCACAATTTGTATCATGGGAATGGGAAATGGATTCATGGATCACACTGGATCCAGCAGATGTCCTGGACTGGTTGTGATCGCTTTTATCGCTTTTCAGAGAGGAATTTTCCAGAACATTTTTTAACCTTTAATGATCCTGGGCTTTTCCCCTTTTTGTTTTGTTCAGTTTTATTTTTTTTCCTCCCTCTCCCAGGAGATGGGATAAGAAGTGTTTCATCACAATTCTCCAGTCACAAGAGTGCGGACAAGACGAATGGACATCACCATCAATATCGTGTGTGTCGGCGACAGTAATCTCTCCCTCAATGTCAGCAAAATGAAGGAGATTGTCATCGACTTCAGGAAGCGTAAAGGAGAACATGCCCCTGTCTACATCAACGGGGACAAAGTAAAAAGGGTTGAGAACTTCAAGTTTTTAGGTGTCCAGATCACCAACAACCTGTCCTGGTCCCCCCCATGCCGACACTATAGTTAAGAAAGCCCCACCAACGCCTCTACTTTCTCAGAAGACTAAGGAAATTTGGCATGTCAGCTACGACTCTCACCAACTTTTACAGATGCACCATAGAAAGCATTCTTTCTGCTTGTATCACAGCTTGGTATGGCTCCTGCTCTGCCCAAGACCGCAAGAAACTACAAAGGGTCGTGAACAAAGCCCAGTCCATCAGGCAAACCAGCCTCCCATCCATTGACTCCATCTACACTTCCCCCTGCCCTTGGAAAAAGCAGTCAGCATAGTCAAGGACCCCACGCACCCCGGACATTCTCTCTTCCACCTTCTTCCATTGGAAAAAAGATACAAAAATCTGAGGTCACGTACCAACCGACTCAAGAACAACTTTTTCCCTGCTGCTGCCAGACTTTTGAATGGACCTACCTTATGTTAAGTTGATCTTTCTCAACACCCTAGCTATGACTGTAACACTACATTCTGCACTCTCCTTTCCTTATCTATGAACAGTATGCTTTGTCTGTATAGGGCGCAAGAAACAATACTTTCACTGTGTACCAATACATGTAATAATAAGCCAAATCAAATCAAAATGTACTCTATGAATGGTATGCTTTGTCTGTATCGTGCGCAAGGAACAATACCTTTCATTGTATCCCAATACATGTGACAATAATAAATCAAAGCCAACTATACACATGGCACTACCTGATGGTAGCTCAGTACTGCCCTCTCCTGGTGAGAGGTACACATGATGTGGAGATGCCGGCGTTGGACTGGGGTAAGCACAGTAAGAAGTCTCACAACACCAGGTTAAAGTCCAACAGGAAGAGGTACACAGACAGCAAGGATGGCCATGACCAAGGTACAATCAATTTTGCTACCAAATAAACCTGTTGGACTTTAACCTGGTGTTGTGAGACTTCTTACAAGGTACAATCACACAGAAAAATGAAGGAGGCCGTTCGGCCCACCATATCCGTGCCAGCTCTTTCAAAGAGCTATCCAATTAATCCCACGCCCCCCCCCCCCCCCCCCCCCGCCCCCCACCACTGCTCTTTCAGCAGAGCCCTGAAAATGTATTCCCCCGTCAAATATCTATCCAATTCCCTTTCAAAAGTTCCTCCTGAATCTGCTTCCAACGTTTTTTGGGCAGTAAGTCCCAGGTCATAACAACTCACTGCACCGAGAAAGATTATGTTCCCAATCGGTCACCGGTCCTCCCTGTCACCAGAAACATCCACTTCCCCTCTCAAAACCTCTCCCAACTTTGATCACCTCAATTAAATCTCCCCTTAATCTTCTCTGCTCCAACCACTCCATTGATTTGCAATCTACAGTTAGCTTATTAAGCACTTGTTAGTTACAAATGTTAGTCAGCAGTTTTGAGCACTCACAGGCCTAATTTAATTCAGCAATTCATCTTTTCAATCCAATCGTTGAATAGCTCACGTTCAATTTTTGAGTTTCCATCATGATTTCCGGTTGAATCTTAGATGTTTGGTGCCATCTTTTGGTCATTTAGGGGCAGAACAAGTCTGATCCAAAGGCTCTTTGACAATAGGAGGTATTGTTACAGCTGAAAATATGCAATAAGAGAGAATTCAACCATCTCCCTTTCACATTCAATGGCATTATCATCACTGACTCTCCCATTATCAACACCCTAGGGGTTACCATTGACCAGAAACTGAACTGGACCAGACATAGAATAAAATCCCAACAGTGCAGAAGAGGCCATTCAGCCCATCGAATCTGCACTGACTCTCTGACAAAGTATCTTACCCAGACCCTCTTCCCTCTCCTATCCTCGTAACCCTACACATTTGCCATGGCCAATCCACCTAACCTACACATCTTGGGACACTAAGGGGCAATTTCACATGGCCAGTCCGCCATCTAACCAGCACACCTTTCGGACTGTGGGAGGAAACCGGAGCACCCGGAGGAAACACACGCAGACATGGGGAGAACGTACAAACTCCATACAGGCAGTCACCTGAGGCCGGAATTGAACACGGGTCCCTGGAGCTGTGTGGCAGCAGTGCTAACCACGGTGCCACCGTGCCACTCTATATAAATACTGTGACTATCAGAGTGGGTCAGGGGCTACGAATCCTGTGGTGAGTAACTCACCTCCTGATTCCCCAAAGCCTGTCCACCATCTACAAGGCACAAGTCAGGTGTGTAATGGAATACTCCCCACTCGCCTGGATGGGTGCAGCTCCAACAACACTCAAGAAGCTCGACACCATCCAGGACAAAGCAGCCTGTTTGATTGGCACCCCAATCCACCATCTTAACCCCTGAGTAAACAGGATGAAACCACAGAAAGGGAAGTTTGTAGAATTTAGGGGCAGGACTCACCGATTCCCCAACAAGAGGATAGGTGATTTGGATACGAACATATGAAATAGGAACAGGAGTAGGCCATTCAGCCCCTCGAGCCTGCTCCCCCATTCAATGAGATCACAATTCCCAGTTGATTAAGAAGCATCAGTTTAAAAATGGTGCATAAGTAAAATAGACATGAAAGATATTTGACCTTTTTGGAGAGACGATGTAGGCTTGGGTTGTTTTCTTTAGAGCAGAGAAGACTGAGCGGGGAACATGATCCAGGTGCACAAGATCATGAGACACGGACAGAATGGATAGGGAGCAGCTGTTCTCCTTAGTTGAAGAGTCAGTCACGAGGGGATATGGGTTCAAGGTGAGGGGCAGGAGGTTTAGGGGGGATGTGAGGAAAAATCTTTTTCCCCAGAGGGTGGTGAGGGTCTGGAATGCGCTGCCTGGGAGGGTGGTGGAGGTGAGTTGCCTCACATCCTTTAAAAAGTACCTGGATGAGCACTTGGCACATCATAACATTCAGGGCTATGGGCCAAATGCTGGCAGATGGGATTAGGTGGGAGTTCAGGTGTTTCTTACATGTTGGTGCAGACTCGATGGGCTGAAGGACCTCTTCTGCTCTGTACGATTCTATGAAACACTTTTTAAAGGCTGTAAGGTATCTGGCCTCCACTACCTTCCCAGGCAGTGAATTCCAGATTCACACTGCCCTCTGAGTGAAAACGCGTTTTCTCAAATCCCCTCTGAATCGCCTGCCCCTCACCCTAAAACAGTGCAGAAGGGGGCCATTGGACCCATTGAGTCTGCACTGATTCTCCGAAAGAGCATCTGACCCAGGCCCACCCCTCTAACCTTTCACCGCATTTACCATGGCCAATCCACCCAATAAACACACCTTTGGACACTAAGGGGCAATTTACAATAGCCAATCCACTTAACCTACACATCTTTGGACACTAAAGGGCAATTTAGCATGGCCAATCCACTTAACCTACACATCTTTGGACACCAAGGGGCAATTTAGCATGGCCAATCCACCTAACCCGCACATCTTTGGACACCAAGGGGCAATTTACAATAGCCAATCCACTTAACCTACACATCTTTGGACACCAAGGGGCAATTTAGCATGGCCAATCCACCTAACCTGCACATCTTTGGACACTAAGGGACAATTTAGCATGGCCAATCCACCTAGCCTGCACATCTTTGGATGCTAAGGGACAATTTAGCATGGCCAATCCACCTAACCTGCATATCTTTGGACACTAAGGGACAATTTAGCATGGCCAATCCACCTAACCTGCACATCTTTGGACGCTAAGGGACAATTTAGGATGGCCAATCCACCTAACCTGCACATCTTTGGACACTGAGGGACAATTTAGCATGGCCAATCCACCTAACCTGCACATCTTTGGACACTAAGGGACAATTTAGCATGGCCAATCCCCCTAAGCTGCACATCTTTGGCGTGTGGGAGGAAACCGGAGCACCCGGAGGAAACCCACACAGACACGGGGAGAATGTACAGATTCCACATAAACAGTGACCCAAGGTCAGAATTGAACCTGGATGACCTCAATGGTGACCCCAAGTGAGGGCAGATTAGTGGGAATTTCCAATTAAGTGTTTCTCTAAAACTAAAACAGAAAACTCTGAAGTGCTAAATGGGTTTAGAATTTGGCCAGGTATTGGATGAGGGAGGCTTCTGGCTGAGGGTAGAAGAAATTAATCGTACCAGGAACACTGGAATAACCAGAGTTGCGGTGGCTGTAGGCACACAATGCCTCACCCGGGGGGGAAGATTGAGGGGTTTTCCATGCATTTGCACGCAGGATCTCACAACACCGTGTTAATTCATTGTGACCCAGAACGTGTAACCTGAGAGGCTGATGGAGGCTGTAACTCGACACTTACTGTCGACTACAATGGAGGCGCTAGACAACTGTTAAACGTACAGGTTGCCTGGTGAAGGATCTGTTGGCAAGATCCACTCCAGAAATGGGATTTCTCAAACTGTATTTGATACCGGGGGTTCTGGCATGTCGCAATTTACAACAACGTGGATAAATTGCATTCTGTTCGTCTAAAACAGGCGGGACATTATTTCAAACTTGTCGACAACTGGGAACAAATTATTTGTCTTCTTTTTAATCCCCATCGCAGCTCATTGACTCATGGGATGTTCGCAGCGCAAAAGGAGGGCCTTTCAGCCCGTCACCTTCGTGCTGGCTCTCCGTACAAGCTAGTCCCACTCATGTAACCACCACACACACCCCCACCCCCTGCCTCCCGTCTCACCCCCACCCTCTTCCTGCAACTCCGCAAATTGTTTCTCTTCAGGTGGTGGGGGAGAAGGATGGAGAGAGAGAAAATGGCCGAGGTTTTCCAGACCTTCCTGCCAGCGGGATCTTCCACTCCCGTCGATGGTGACCCTCTCACAGCGGTGACTCCCCCCACCCCCAAAAACACCTCCGCCCATTCACCCCCCCACCCCACCCTGGACGGTTCGGGGCAACACAAAGCCCCACGGACATCGGCGGGACTGGAAGATCCCTCTGCTGGCCAATGGTGGGCCTTCTCCCGCGCCAGTAAACACACCCCCTGATGGGCTGAAAATCCTGTCCAATAAACTTACTTTTTTCACAGAAAGGGAAGGGCACGGTGGCACAGTGGTGAGCACTGCTGCCTCACAGCGCCAGGGACCCGGGTTCAATTCGGGCCTTGTGTCACCGTCTGTGCGGAGTCTCCCCGTGTCTGCGTGGGTTTCCTCCGGGTGCTCCGGTTTCCTCCCACACTCCAAAAATGCACGGGTTAGTTTGATTGGCCGTGCTAAATTGACCCTAGTGTCGGGGGATTAGCAGGGTAAATATGAGAAGTTACGGGATTAAGGCCTGGGTGGGATTGTGGTCAGTGCAGGCTCAATGGGCCAAATGGCCTCCTCCTGCACTGTAGACATTCTATGATTCTAAACATAATTACAATGAAATGATTTTAAATCCCCTTGGTTCCTGAACCTAAGATTCGTTCTGGTCAAGAACATACAGGTTGGGAGCAGGAGGAGGCCATTTGGCCCCTCGGGCCTGCTCTGCCATTCAACAAGATCATCAGAGCGAGTTAGGACAGCACAGTGGTTAGCACTGCTGCCTCACAGCGCCAGGGACCCGGGTTCAATTCCCAGCTTGGGTCACTGTCTGTGTGGAGTCTGCACGTTCTCCCCGTGTCTGCGTGGGTTTCCTCCGGGTGCTCCGGTTTCCTCCCACAGTCCAAAAGACTGGTTCAGTGCATTAGCCATGCTAAATTCTCCCTCAGTGTACCCAAACAAGCGCTGGAGTGTGGCGACTAGGAGATTCTCACAGTAACTTCATCGCAGTGTTACACGTTTGGGCTTGTACTCGCTGGAGTTTAGAAGGATGAGTGGGGATCTGATCGAGGTATATAAAATTTTAAAAGGGATTGATAAAATAAATGTGGACCAAATGTTTCCTCTTATTGGGAAATCTGGAACAAGAGGTCACAGGTACAGGTTGAGAGGCGGTAGATTTA
Organism: Mustelus asterias; assembly: GCF_964213995.1. Taxonomy (NCBI): domain Eukaryota; kingdom Metazoa; phylum Chordata; class Chondrichthyes; order Carcharhiniformes; family Triakidae; genus Mustelus; species Mustelus asterias. Next base: position 101,937,426 of record NC_135814.1, on the reverse strand, counting down.
ACACTGAGATGAGGAGGAACTACTTCTCGCAGAGGATGGTGAATGTGTGGAACTCGCTGCCCCATCGCGCAGGGGAGTCTGAATCATTGAATGGCTTCAAGAGGGAGACAGATATATTTCTAATTAAAAAAGGGATCAGTGGAGATGGGGAACAGGTGGGGAGGTGGATTTGAGACCAGGCTGGGATCAGCCATGATCTGATTGAATGGCGGAGCAGGCTCAAAGGGCTGAATTTGCCGACTTTTGCTCCTAATTCCGACGTTCCTGCGTACCCCTTCCCGCCACACCCAGTTATAGTTCACGCTGTGCTGTTACCCTCATTCAAGATGGCGATTTCTGCTCTCACCACCCCCCACCCCTCCAATACTCTAGAATTTTCTCTATGAAGGGTGCCAGGCACACGGTAAAATGGGCGCCAGATGAGGATAATGGACTGTACAACACATTTGCCTTCATTTGCAACACAGCTCTGTCAATGGTAAGGAATGTTGGTGGATCCTTGCTGTGGAGGAAGTTTACATTCCAAAAGGTGGGTATTCACCAGCCAAGATCCTATTGAATTGGAGGAACAAGCTTGAGGGGCCAAATGGCCTACTCCTGTTTCTATTTCTTGTAAGAAGTTTAACAACACCAGGTTAAAGTCCAACAGGTTTATTTGGTAGCAAAAGCCACACAAGCTTTCGAGGCTCTAAGCCCCTTCTTCAGGTGAGAAGGGGCAGGACTCACCTGAAGAAGGGGCTTAGAGCCTCGAAAGCTTGTGTGGCTTTTGCTACCAAATAAACCTGTTGGACTTTAACCTGGTGTTGTTAAACTTCTTACTGTGTTTACCCCAGTCCAACGCCGGCATCTCCACATCAGGACTACCATCTATTTCTTGTAACAGAGGAATCGAGCACATTATCGAAAGCAGCCCCTGTGGAAATTAAGCTGTCATTCCAGCTATGGACAAATATTTAATTCACTTTGCTCTGCAAGATTAAGGAGGCTTAGTCATAGAAACCCTACAGTGCAGAAGGAGGCCATTCGGCCCATCGAGTCTGCACCGACCACAATCCCACATATTTACCCGCTAACCTACACATCTCAGGGGCAATTTTTTTAACCTGGCCAATCAACCTAACCCGCACATCTTTGGACTGTGGGAGGAAACCGGAGCACCCGGAGGAAACCCACGCAAACACGAGGAGAATGTGCAAACTCCACACAGACAGTGACCCGAGCCGGGAATCGAACCCGGGACCCTGGAGCTGTGAAGCAGCAGTGCTAACCACTGTGCTACCGTGCCGCTTACATCAACTAAATATAATGAAACTATAGTTAAAAACTGCAGAGAGAAAATGCTGGAAAATCTCAACAGGTCTGGCAGCATCTGTGAGGAGAGAAAAGAGCTGACGTTTCGAGTCCAGGTGACCCTTTGTCAAAGCTAAAAGGCAGAGAAAGTGGGAGATATTTATACTGCAGGGGGAGGGAATGAAAGATGAGTCATAGCCACAGAAACCAGGGGAAAGGCTGCTAATGGCAGCCCATAGAGAGAATAGAAGGTGTGAATGGCCAAACGGCAGAGAAGCTGAAATCAGAGGGTGAACTGTGACAGATGAAGATGTGGGGGGAGAGGGGGGAATGAGTGGGAGAGAGGTAAAATTGAGAGAAAAGGGGGAGAAAAGGTAAGAAAAAGGGGATAAAAACTGCAGATGCTGGTATGAAATAATTATGTTACAACAATTGTGGAAATTAAGTTATGAAAACCAACTCTGTTAAGAATGGAAAATGATTATTAGCTGACAAAGCTTTCAGTGAGGTCAGCGCTTGCGTACTCAGGATAAGCGATTAATCTAAACCTTGTGTTAGTTCCATAAACAGTGCTTCCAGCCTTGGCCACCGGCTGGAAAATAAGACCCTTTCAATAACAAAATACCAAAAAGCAAGATAGGGTGAACTATAACTGTTACATTTTCTGTATGAATCGACAGAATACCCTGCAATGCTTTGCGTTGTATTGAGTTCTCACTTGTGCACAGGTAATTAAAACTTGGAAGTCTGAGTACTCTGAGTGCCGAGTGTTGTCTGTACCCAGGTATTCAACACCCCTTGCTGTGGTTGCGGGGGAGAGGGGGTCATGGGGGGGAGGGGGCACTACAAGAAATGCCATCTCCCCAGCCCTTGTCTGAGTTTTGCGTCTCAGCCATGCTGCAAATAAGGACCAGGGCGCAGCCAAAACATTGAAGTGCTCCCTGAGGAATGGGCCATGGTCAGAGCTGCATAGAAGGATCCCAACAATAAGCCATGCCCCTCCCAGGGATAGTCAGTGTTGAAAGGCATGGCAGAGGTGCATGGCAGAGGTGTAACTACACTTTGGACAGTGAGGGCTTTTATAGTCATAGAGTCATAGAGGTTTCCAGTATGGAAACAGGCCCTTCTGCCCAACTTGTCCATGCCGCCCAGTTTCTTTAAACCCGTAAACTAATCCCAATTGCCCACATTTGGCCCATATCCCTCTATACCCATCATACCCATGTAACTGTCTAAGTGCTTTATAGAAAAACAACGACACCCAAAATTTTCTGAAGTTACTTAGGCTATTACATAGAAATCATAGAAACCCTACAGTGCAGAAGGAGGCCATTCGGCCCATCGAGTCTGCACCGACCACAATCCCACCCAGGCCCTATCCCCACATATTTTACCTGCTAATCCCTCTAACCTACGCATCTCAGGACTCTAAGGGGCAATTTTTAAAAACCTGGCCAATCAACCTAACCCGCTCATCTTTGGACTGTGGGAGGAAACCGGAGCACCCGGAGGAAACCCACGCAGACACGGGGAGAATGTGCAAACTCCACACAGACAGTGACCCGAGCCGGGAATCGAACCTGGGACCCTGGAGCTGTGAAGCAGCAGTGCTAACCACTGTGCTACCGTGCCGCCCAAAAGATACGCAAAGATAGTTACGTAAAGATAGTTTCTGTGAATCTGAGCAGGCATTAATTTGGAAGCGATTGAAGTTGGAAGCATTTGGGGTGGGGCGGGAGGGGCGACTTCAGACTCCAGTGTGTGGCCATTGACAGTTCAGTGCAGTCCCCGAGGGAGTGCTGCATTGTCAGAGGAATGCTAATCTGTCTGAGGTGAAGATCTCACCTCCCTGCTCTGATAAAACTAAAACTCCCTATGATACCTTGCAAAGAGTCAGTCAACTTCCCGGCCAACATTCATCCCCTCGAACAGCATCACTATGTTAAGTGGTCACCTATCCCCGCTTTGGCAAATCCAAGTTGTGTTGACAGCTCAATTTGCCTACAACACATTCTTCAAAAAAACACCTTGTGTGAAACATTGAGAGGACTCTTAGAGTTGGAATTATATTAATTGCTTCTTCATCCTGTGTTACAGAGTGTTACACAACAGGAACAGCAGGAGCTGAATAACACAGGACAAAAAAGCCATGTATTCCAGAGATAATATACGGACCACACAGTTGCCCGAGTGGGACACACAGCTCACCCTATGAAATGTTCTTTTGACCAATGTCCTTTTCGGTTTATGCGGTTCTCCTGTCTAATCGACACAGTGGCACAGTGGTTAGCACTGTGGTTAGCACTGTGGACTCACAGCGCCAAGGAGCCGGGTTCGATTCCGGCCTTGGGTCACTGTCTTCGTGGAGTTTGCACGTTCTCCCCCGTGTCTGCGTGCGTTTCCTCCGGGTGCTCCGGTTTCCTCCTACACTCCAAAGATGAGCAGGTTAGGTGGATTGGCCGTGCTAAATTGCCCCTTAGTGTCCAAAGATGTGCAGGTTGGGTGGATTGGCCGTGCTAAATTGCCTCTTAGTGTCCAAAGATGTGTAGGTTAGGTGGATTGGCCATGCTAAATTGCCCCTTAGTGTCCAAAGATGTGCAGGTTGGGTGGATTGGCCGTGCTAAATTGCCTCTTAGTGTCCAAAGATGTGTAGGTTAGGTGGATTGGCCATGCTAAATTGCCCCTTAGTGTCCAATGATGAGTAGGTTAGGTGGATTGGCCATGCTAAATTGCCTCTTAGTGTCCAAAGATGTGCAGGTTAGGTGGATTGGCCGTGCTAAATTGCCCCTTAGTGTCCAAAGATGTGCAGGTTAGGTGGATTGGCCATGCTAAATTGCCCCTTAGTGTCCAAAGATGTGTAGGTTAGTTGGATTGGCCATGCTAAATTGCCCCTTAGTGTCCAAAGATGTGTAGGTTAGGGGGATTGGCCATGCTAAATTGCCCCTTAGTGTCCAAGGTCATGCAGGTTAGGTGGATTAGCCATGGTAAAATGTGTGGGGTTATGGGGATAGGGTGGGGCGGTGGGCCTGGGTAAGATGCTTTTTCAGAGAGTCGGTGCAGACACGATGGGCCAAATGGCCTCTTTCAGCTGTTCTATGCGATGACCTTTTTTGATCCTTACAGCTTCCTCGTGTGATACAGTTGAACCAATGCAACTTTCCTCCATGGAATTCACTAGTTTGTTGGTACAGCTACCCCTGTGTGCTATTCTGCATGATTCATGCAAATTCAGCCACGGTTGCCAATGCGTAAGGATTGTCCTGGAGACTTCCGGACAACTGCCACAAACAACCCAGGTGAAAGGTCCTAAAACCATCATTCCTAAATGTCTTGCTGCCTTAGCCATTTGTTAAGTACCTGAAGGCGGGAGATGGGAAGGAATGGCTACTCTTGGGGGTGTTGGGGCGAGGGTGGGAGGGATACGGATGGGAGATCGGGTGATGATACCTATGGGAATACATCCCTAAGAGTTGGCAGGTGGGCAAGCCACGGGTGTTCCCTAGAAAACAGTCAAGGGTGCAGAGTAAAGAGATCGTCAGTCCATCGTGGTTGCTGCAAACTTAACAACCTGGCGGGGAATTAAAACAGAATTAAACAAGATAAGACAGATGTTTAGAACATATTGTACTACGTTCAGCATCCAATAATATACAGGTTCTAAAATTCAGGCCTTGAAAATTCAAGGGGTTGTGGCTGTCATGGGTGAGGGAGGAGGAGTTGTCTCAGTCTCAATCACTCAAGATTCGAGATCTAGACACTGCCGTTTTCTTTTCCTCTCGGTTAGATTCTCGGCCTTCGGCAGGCTTTCTGCGCCCAGGGAGCAGCGCTTTGCCACTGTTCTACATTTGGGGCTCAGTGACTCCCAGCAGCACTCGTCATCGGAGATATCCTCAAGTTCCAACAGCACCTGCAGGTCCACCTGTTCGGGCCTCAGGTTGTAGAAGGAGTGATTGCTGACGGACCGCCTCGGGAGGCCAGAGGCCTCAACATGGAGGGAGGGGAGAGATCGTTTGTCCAGGGCCAGCTTAACACTGGGGCGGGGTTCCGCCGCGGCCTCCCCCTCAGGGAAGCCAGGGTTGCCGTCCTTCGCAAAGGCCTCTTCCTCGACTTCCCCGCCCGCCTTCCTCTGCCTCTCCCTCACCTTCCACTTGCTTGGCGCCTGAAGGCCTGGGACCTGCTCCTGTTCGGGGAGAAGCCCACTCAGCTTTGGCAGGTCAAAGAGTTTGAAGTCAAACATCATCACCGCGTCTTCGAAGGTCAACATCATCAGCCTCTCCTCGCACTCCTCATTCTGGTCCGCCGGGCTGACGCTATCGCCCTTCCCGCAGCTGGTCTCCACTTCTCGGCCGGAGTTCTGGGTCTGGGGGTGTTGCTTCTCGCTTTCGTGCGATGGCGGGTTAGCATCATAGGTTGTAAAACTCAGAGTGGAGCCCGAGACGGGTTCAGAGTCCAGTGCCTTCGGTTCAGGGGTGACATCGGGGTCGTACGGTGTGGGCGCCGGGCACCGTCTGCTGAGGGAGTGGGTAACCTCGGCCTGGATGCTCTGAAGCAGCTGCACTTCCTGAGGTGGGCTGGGCGGCCTCTGCTTCCAGTCCGGCTGCTGGAAGAGCTGGAGGGGCAGGCAGTGAGCGCTGGCGCTGCCCAGGCAGGGCAAGGGCGCCGACGTCTGGCCGCCAGAGGTCCTAGGGGCGTAGACCGCGTTCCGCACCTGGACGGGCAGCGTGGTGTAAAAGGTCTGGCTTCCCTCGTAGACGGTGACTGGCGGCTGCCGGAAGCGGATGCCGTGCTCGGGGGGTGGCAGCAGGACGTAGAGGGAGAAGTGGAAATCAGAAGCTTGGGGGACCGGCGATGTCAGGTTCTGGAGTGTGAAGGGCACCGGGTTCGAATATCGGGGTAAATCCATCCGAGCGCTTGGCTGCTCCAAGCTGCTCATTTGTCCCAAGTCGTAGAAATAATCGACTGGAGACACGAGGGACCCTACAAAAGGTTCAGAAATAAGAATCTGATTGTTATTGCCGTGTGTGTTTTGTTAGGGACTAGATAACTGTTATAAATCATAGAATCATAGAATCCCTACAGTGCAGAAGGAGGCCATTCGGCCCATTGAGTCTGCACCGACCACAATCCCACCCAGGTCCTATCCCCATAACCCCAAGCATTTGCCCTAGCCAGTCTCCCTGACACTAAGGGGCAATTTAACATGGCCAATCCACCTAACCCGCACATCTTTCAGACTGTGGGAGGAAACCGGAGCACCCGGAGGAAACCCACACAGACACGGGGAGAACGTGCAGACTCCACACAGACAGTGACCCAAACCGGGAATTGAACCTGGGTCCCTGGCGCTGTGAGGTAGCAGTGCTAGCCAGTGTGCCACCGTGCCGCCCTAGCAGAGGGCAGAAGTGGATCTCCCTCCCAAGAACTAACCCCGAAACAGCCAAAGAGGAGTACCTCACCCTATAATCTGTAAAAAGTGTGTGTGAAGTGGTGTGAGTTGCTCTTCAGCACCTTCTAGTGGTTAAATACAAAATAAATCCCTGACACTCTCTCCAAAATCAACACCGAACAATTTATTTATCTAACTATCAGTGAAAACAAATTAACTAAACTATTAACAAACTGAATAAACCTCTTCTAACTATTAACTCTGCCCGAGTAAAACAAGATTCTAATGGTACGCTGTTCCAATAAACACAATTCCCACTCAGTAACAAAATAGAATTTAGTCACTCTCTAAATTACAACCAGGTTTTGTGCCTTCCGGGATATTCTGGGTCTTCTCTGTTGATTCTTCTGTCTGGAACTTCTTTCTTCTTTGGTACCTTTGCTATCTAGATGGTGCTTTCTCGAAGACATAGATGAAGTTATGAGAGCCAGTGATTCTCGAGAGAGAGAGAGCGAGAGAGCTGTGAGCTGTTAGCTCTGGCAGGTGGCAATTGCTCTCCCTCTTTGACCTACTGCCCCCTTCTTTTATACCTGTGATGACATATCAATATCTCCCATAATAGAATTATTTGTAGGTTGTCAAAGCCATCGGACTTAAATTTAATAGGTTCTTGGTGTCTGAGTGCCTGATTCAAATTGATTGGCTCAATTCAGAAGCCTACTGTCTTGGTTAAAACCGCTGCTTGGTCTTTCGATACTAATGTTTCAGTTTGGGATCTCTGTGTACTTGCATTTTAAATCTCGAAGCACAGAAAAAGCACCACCTTTTGAAGGGACCACGCAATGCTTCCCCCGCCCATCCCCCCAAGCATTTTACCATTCTTACAAACACCAAATCTTAACTTGCTATCTCCCAACCTACAATCTCCCAACTTTGCAACATAAGAAACGCCGCAGTATATTATATAGTTAGCCTATGCCCTCACTATTCATGCTTTTGGCATTAGGGTGAGCATTTGAAGTTTCGCTCCAGGTATGATCCAAGTGACCCACTAGGGAGCTTTTATCAAAACAAACTTTATTTTTAACACAGGTAAAATATAACAAAAAAAATTAGCATAACTTTTACTAATTTTTACTAACTGACTCAAGAACAACTTCCTCCCTACTGCCATCCTACTTTTGAATGGGCTTACCTTATATTAAGTTGATCTTTCTCTACACCCTAGCTATGACTGTAACACTACATTCTGCACCCTCTCCTTTCCTTCTCCCCTATGTATTCAATGTACATGGGCAGCACGGTGGCACAGTGGTTAGCACTGCTGCCTCACAGCGCCAGAGACCCAGGTTCAATTCCAGCCTTGGTCATTGTCTGTGTGGAGTCTGCACGTTCTCCCCGTGTCTGCGTGGGTTTCCTCCGGGTGCTCCGGTTTCCTCCCACAGTCAGAAAGGTGTGCTGGTTAGAGTGCATTGGCCATGCTAAATTCTCCCTCAGTGTTCCTGAACAGGCGCCAGAGTGTGGCAACTAGTGGATTTTCACAGTAACTTCATTGCAGTGTTAATGTAAGCCTACTTGTGACAATAATAAAATAAACTTTAAACTTAAACTTAAAAATGAATGGTATGCTTTGTCTGTATAGCGCGCAAGAAACAATTATTTTCACTGGATACTAATACATTTGACAATAATAAATCAAATCAGCACTCCAAATCAAATTGGAAATAATTAAACATGAGAAGGTATAATTCTTAACAGCTAGCAACCTCTATAGTTCCAATCTAAGCAGTATCTTCATAGACATAAATCCATCTTCAGAATCAACACAAAATAGATATGATCATGTAGATGTTAGATTTCCGGCTTTTTAACACCTCTGGACAGAGATCCAGACAGACACCTGCCTTCTGACTCCCATACAGCAGCCTCCAGAGAAAGATCCAGCCCCAAATAGCAGAATCTCAGAGAAAAATAATAATTTTCTGGCAGATCCCAGTCTCAAAGTCCAGAGAGGAAAAAGAGAGGTACTGCTCTCTTAGGCAGCGCAATGGCACAATGGTTAGCACTGCTGCCTCACAGCTCCAGGGACCTGAGTTCGATTCCCGACTTGGGCCACTGTCTGTGTGGAGTTTACACGTTCTCCCCATGTCTGCGTGGGTTTCCTCCGGGTGCTCTGATTTCCTCCCACAGTCCAAAGATATGCGGGCTGGGTGCATTGACCATGCTAAATTGCCCTTTAGTGTCCTGGAATGTGTAGGTTAGAAGGATTAGTGGGGTAAATATGTGGGATAACGGGAATAGTGCCTAGGTGGGATTGTTGTTGGCGCAGACCCAATGGGCCGAATGGCCTCCTTCTGCACTGTAAATTTTCTATGGTTTTATGAACTCCAAGCAGCTTGATTTCTCTGTGTAAGGCTAGCTCCACCCAGTCATATGATTTTCTGTCAAACAACCTAATCGAGCCCTACTCTGCAAAACCCCAGTGGAAAACACTAAAAACAACAGAACAGCATCAGTTCAGTTCAGAACAAGCATTGTCGCAATTAGGAGCAATTATGCTGCTGCAGTAACAGCAGAGGCCACCGGTTACAGACTAGACGGCACCGGTGTTAGAATAGATTATTTTTAAAATCCTGCACAGAAACATGACTCAAATACATTTCTTAAAGGCACAGTGTCATCCCTGTATAAACACTTTTACCTCCAGCTGGAAGAGAGTGAAACTCAATCTTTTCACTTGCATTTGACTTCCGTTATTTAGCCCGCAAGGCATTGAGGATTCGCCCAATCTACCACTTTAAGGTCAAGCTTCTAAAATCACCACCCAGGCCTTGGCTGGAGGATTGTGTCCAGTTCTGGACAAAGCACAGTAGGAAGGCCTTGGTGAGGGCGCAGATGGATTTCCTAACAGAAGGTAAGACTTTTCTCCTCAAGAGAAGAGACGGTTAACAACAACAATGTGTGTTCGCATGGCACCTTTACCATCGTAAAACAGCCCCCAGTCACTTCACAAGAGCATTACAAAGCATAAGGCTTTGTAATAGGGAAGGAGAGGTGGCTTAAAGCAGGATTAAAGAGGTTGGTTTTTAAGGACCCTTGTAAAGAATGAGAGAGACCTCAAGAGGCAGAGAGGATTAGGGCCTGGGTAGCTGGAGTAACAGCCACTAATAGGAGCTTTATTAAAGGCAGCAAGAGAATGAGGGGTTTTGACAGAGCAGATTTCAAGAAACTGTTCCCACTGGTAGGAGGATTGATAACTAGTGGACTCAGATTGGAGCTAATTGCATCAACTCCTTGTAAAACGAATGGTGGTACAGTGGTTAGCACTGCTGCCTCACAGTGCCAGGAACCCGGGTTCAATTCTGGCCTCGGGTGACTGTCTGTGTGGAGTCTGCATATTCTCCCCGTGTCTGCGTAAGTTTCCCCAGGTGCTCCAATTTCCTCCTACACTCCAAAGATGTGTAGGTTAGGTGGATTGGCCATGCTAAATTGTGTCCAAAGATGTGTAGGTTAGGTGGATTGGCCATGCTAAATTGTGTCCAAAGATGTGCAGGTTAGGTGGATTGGCCATGCTAAATTGCCCCTTAGTGTCCAAAGATGTGCAGGTTAGGTGAATTGGCTGTGCTAAATTGCCCCTTAGTATCGGGGGATTAGTGGGCTAAAAACATGGGGTTACGGGGAAAGAGCCTAGGTGTGATTGTTGTCAGTGCAGACTCGATGGGCTGAATGGTCTCCTTCTGCACCGTAGGGATTCTATGATTCTATTCTCTGAGTTGGAGTAAGAGGCAGGAGAGGAGCTCAGGGGAATATTTCTGGAACTCACAGCCAGTGAGAGTGGGGGAAACGAATTCAACAGCAACGTACAATTGGATAAAGGCTTGAAAAGGACAAATGGGCTATGGTGGGTCGGGGGGCAGGGAGAGCAGGGAAGGAGCGGGATTAACTCGGTAGCTCTTGCAAAGAGTTGGCACAGCTATGATGGACAGGGTGGCCTTCCTTTGTGCTGTAAAGAGTCTGTGATTTGACGAACAGGCAGCGTTGTAATGGTTCCATTTTTTTGCCATTACAAACCACAAAGGAGTGAGTCCAATTCAGAATGCTCACCTTCAGGGTCTGAATCAAGACAACGTCAAAAGATCGGCAGTGCAATGATGCACTTTCAGAGACTTCACTCGGGGACAACAGGGGGTTTATTTACAAGGGTCTACAGGGATAGCAGCATGTTTCCAGCTAGTTCTGGAATGTTCTGCCTAAGGGAACTCTTCCCCCTGGGGTGATTCCCCACTCTGAGCCTCGGGTGGCCATCCAGGCCAGGTGACCCTTACTCTGCTGTGTTGTCTTTAAAGGGACAGTCACCGCAGGCGGGTATAAATATTCGATTATGCAAATGCTCTCAAACTTGCTGTAAAAACAGACACATCGTTGGAAAGCAGGGGGCAAAAACAGGCACTCCCCTAGCTAGACCAGAGTGACAGGATGATTCACTCAACACGCAACAGGAACTAGGGTGAGGGCCAATTTAGGCTTAAGCTGAAAGTGTTGAAAGCCAACCAGCAAAATAACGAGGGGACGTTAGATAAGAAAGGAAATGAACACAAGACTGTGAGGGAGGAAGGAGGGTGGGTGGGAAACAGGAGTAAGCTGAAATGATTCATGCATAGGGCAGGAAAGCAGCTCAAGGAAAGAAATCACCCAAGGTGAACCGAACTCTGAGCGAGACCTGGGAAGATGTGAGGCTCAACAAAGCAATTCAGGTTTATTAAATTTGCAATGAAAGTTCATACAGGGGACGCTATAGCTAAAAAAGCCCATCAACACCCTTACTTTCTCAGGAGGCTAACGAAATTCGGTATGTCCACTAAAACTTTCAAAACCTTTTACAGATGCATCATAGAAAGCATCCTTTCCGATTGTATCACAGCTTGCTATGGCTCCTGCTCAGCCCAAAACCGCAAGAAACTACAAAGGGTTGTAAACGTAGCCCAATCCATCACTCAAACCAGCCTCCCATCCATTGACTCTGTCTACACTTCCCGCTGCCTCAGCAAAGCAGCCAGCATAATTAAGGACCCCACGCACCCTGGACATTCTCTCTTCCACTTCTTCCATCAGGAAAAGGATACAAAAGTCTGGGGACACGTACTAACCGACTCAAGAACAGCTTCTTCTCTGCTGCCATCAGACTTTTGAATGGACCTACCTTGCATTAAGTTGATCTTTCTCTACACCCTAGCTATGACTGTAACACTACATTCTGCACTCTCTCCTTTCCTTCTCTATGAACGGCAAGCTTTGTCCATATAGCATGGAAGAAACACTGTATACTAATACATGTGACAATAATAAATCAAATCAAATCAAAATATCTCCCACTCCACCTTGATGACCCCCCCCCCCCCCCCCAGAAAATTACAATAATGTCCCTTTTGGGAAAGAAATCTGCCGTCCTTACCTGGTCTGGCCTACATGTGACCCCAGACCCACACGAGGGACTAAGTCGGTTAGGATTATATTCACTGGAGTTTAGAAGACTGAGAGAGGATCTCATAGAAACTTATAAAATTCTAACAGGGTTCGACAGGGTAGATTCAGAAAGAATGTTCCCGATGGTGGGGGAGTCCAGAACTAGGGGGTCATAGTTTGAGGATAAGGGGTAAACCTTTTAGAACTGAGGTGAGGAGAAATTTCTTCACCCAGAGGGTGGTGAATGTGTGGAATTCACTCCCACAGAATGTAGTTGAGGCCAAAACGTTGTGTGATTTCAAGAAGAAATTAAATATAGCTCTTGGGGCTAAAGGGATCGAGGGATATGGGGGGAGGGGGAGGTCAGGATATTGAATTTGATGATCATCCATGGTCAAAATCAAAGGGCGGCACAGTGGTTAGCACTGCTGCCTCACAGCGCCAGGGACCCGGGTTCGATTCCGGCCTCAGGTCACTGTCTGTGTGGAGTTTGCATGTTCTCCCCGTGTCTGCGAGGGTTTCCTCCGAGTGCTCTGGTTTCCTCCCACAGTCCAAAGATGTGCGGGTTAGGTTGATTGGCCGTGTTAAATTGAGCCGAGTATTAGGGGATCGGCAGGGTAAATGTGTGGGGTCACGGGAATGGAGTCTGGGTGAGATTGTGGTCGGTGCAGACTCGATGGGCTGAATGGCCTCCTCCTGCACTGTAGGGATTCTATAATCCAATGATTCTATGAAAATGAATGGCGGAGCAGGCTTGAAGGGCTGAATGGCCTCTTCCCACTTCTAAATTCTATGTTTCTATGAGTCTGAAATGAAATAGCCAAGGTGAGACACTTCATTGCACCAATCTGCTTCAAAGTTTAAAAGGAATGAAAGCAGCACCGTGGGGGTACCTACGCCACACGGACCGCCAATGGGCCAAGAAGTCAGCTCACTGCCACCGTCTCAAGGGGCAACTCAGCCAATGAGAGATAGTGGGCAATAAATGCCAGTCTTGCCAACCCAGTGTGCAAGTCAACAAAATAATAAAAGAACTCTTGCCTCTCTAACCACCCTCCCCTTCAGGTTCTGAATGAGTGGTACCAACTCTGGAGGGTGTTCCTCCCACACCCTCGCCCCCTCCCTCCTCTCTAACATACTCTGAAGCATGGGAGCATAAAGCCTTGGTTTGGCCACATTTGGAATACTGTGTCCAATTCTGGTCACCACACTACCAGAAGGATGTGGAGGCTTTGGAAAGTGCAGAAAAGGTTTACCAGGATGTTGCCTGGTATGGAGGGTATTAGCTATGAGGAGAGATTGAATAAACTGGCATTGTTCTCCCTGGAAAGACGGAGACTGAAGGGGCGACCTGATAGAAGTTTATAAAATTATGAGGGGGATGGATAAGGTGAACAGTTGGAATCTTTTTCCCAGGGCAGACATTACAATTACAAGGGGGCACAAGTTGAAGGTAAGGGGGGAAAGGTTCAGTGGAGATGTGCGGGGGAAGTTTTTTACACAGAGGGTGGTGGGGGACGGGAATGCACTGCCAAGTGAGGTGGTGGAGGCAGATTCGTTAGCCACATTTAAGACGTACCTGGATAGACACATAGACAGGCAGTTGGTCTAGATAGGACAATGTGATTGGTGCAGGCTTGGTGGGTCAAAGGGCCTGTCCTGTGCCGGACTGTTCTTTGTTGTTTGTTCATAGAATCATAGAGATATACATCATGGAAACAGGCCCTTCGGCCCAGCTTGTCCATGCCGACCAGGTTTCCTAAACTGAACTGGTCCCACTTGCCTGTGTTTGGCCCATATCCCTCTAAACCTTTCCCATCCATGTACCTGTCCAAATATCTTTTAAATGTTATAATTGTACCCGCCTCTACCACCTCCTCTGGCAGCTCATTCCATACACGCACCACCCTCTGTGTGAAAAAGTTGTCCCTCAGGTCCCTTTTAAATCTTTCCCCTCTCACCTTCAACCTACGCCCTCAAGTAAGGACTCCCTGACCCTGGGGAAAAGACCGTGGCCATTCACCTTATCTCTGCCCCTCATGATTTTATAAACCTCTATAAAGTCACCACTCATCCTCCCACGCTCCAGGGGAAAGAGTTCCAGCCTCTCCTTATAATTCAAACCTTCCAGCCTCGGTAACATCCTTGTCAATCTATTTTGCGCCCTTTCCAGTTTAATAACATCCTTCCAATAGCAGGGCAACCAGAATTGGACACAGTACTGCAAATGTGGCCTGATCGTCTTGTACAGTTGTAACATAACGTCCCAACTCTTGTACTCAACGCTTTGACTGATGAAGGCAAAGTGTGCTAAACCCTAACCCTAAGCAGCAAGATCCATCAGTCCAACTCTTCCACTTGGGAAATCTAATTATTTAATTAATTTCAACAATGCATTAATCCATCTAATTACTTAATTAACTTCAGTACATTATGCATCGACACATTTAATTATCAATTAATGTCAACAAAATGTAATGCTATAATACATCACATTATTTAATATATTATGTATGACTACTTCTCATTATTTCATTCATTTCAACAATATATTACGCATTAATGCATCAAATTATTGAATTAATCTCAGCAATATATTATTTATTCATTAGTGTGACAAGTAGGCTTACATTAACACTGCGATGAAGTTACTGTGAAAATCCCCTAGTCGCCATACTCTGGCGCCTGTTTGGGTACACTGAGGGAGAATTTAGCACAATGTACCTAACCAGCATGTCTTTCAGGCTGTGGGAGGAAACCGGAGCACCCGGAGGAAACCCACACAGACACGGGGAGAACATCCAAACTCCACACAGACAGTGACCCAAGCTGGGAATCGAACCCGGGTCCCTGGCGCCGTGTGGCAGCAGTGCTAACCACTGTGCCACCGTGCTGCATATGCATTAATGCATCTAATTAATTTCAACAACATATTTATTATATATCAATACATCTAATTATTGAATTAATTTTAACAATATATTATTATTCATTAATTCGTCTAATTATTTTCTTAATTTCAACAATGTATTACACTCCAAAGATGTGAAGGTTAGATGGATTGGCCATACTAAATTGCTCCTTAGTTTCCAAAGAAGTGCAGGATAGGTGGATTGACCATGCTAAATTGCCCCCTTAGTGTCCAAAGATGCATCGGTCAGGTGGATTGGCCATGATAAATTGCCCCTCAGTGTCCAAAGATGTGCAGGTTGGGTGGATTGGCCATGCCAAGTTGCCGCTTAATGTTCAAAGATATGCAGGTTAGGTGGATTGGCCATGCTAAATTGTTCCTAGGTGTCTAAAGATGTGTAGGTTAGGGGGATTGGCCATGCTAAACTGCTCATTAGTGTTCAAAGATATGTAGGTTAGGTGGATTGGCCATGCTAAATTGCCCCTTAGTGTCCAAAGATGCACAGGTTAGGTGGATTGGCCATGCTAAATTGTCCCTTAGTGTCCAAAGATGTGCAGGTTGGGTGGATTGGCCATGCTAAATTGCCCCTTAGTGTCCAAAGATGCACAGGTTGGGTGGATTGGCCATACTAAATTGTCCCTTGGTGCCAGGGGGATTAGCAGGGTAAATGCATGGGGTTACAGGGATAGGGTGGGATTGCTGTCAGCGCAGGCTGGGTGGGCTGAATGGCCTCCTTCTGCATTGTAGGGATCCTATGGAAAGGTGGGAGAGGGGATGGAGGAAAGCTAGGTGTAAGAATGGAAGAGCTAACCTTGGATACTCGGGGGGAGAGGGCGTTGGTGCAGGATGGAGGTGACCATTGAGCGACTGGGCTGCTGTTGCTGGGTGGTAGACCTCCTGGCTGGCTGGCTGGCATCTTGCTGGAGAAGGTTGCTTCTCAATCCTGCCTCTGGATGCGGGTGCAGGCGGCTCAGCCCTGTCCCTGGGGGTGGAGGTTGTTGTTGCTGGTGAGAGGTGCCTCTACCGGGCGCCTGGCTCACCTGCCCCTGGGGCAACCCGTTGGGATTGACGATGATGATGTTGTGGGGGTGATGCCCCGGCCCCAGGGGCGGCAGCCGCTGCATTTCGCGTTCGGGAGCCGGCGAGGAGAGTGGGGAAGGGCTGAGCGGCCACTCTGTTGCTGTCGTTGGGAGTGGAGAAGGGTTGAAATGAGTGTTGGGTGGGGGTGGGTTTGGAGTTCTGTCGGGGTGAAGAGGGCTCTCTGAGCGGTGAATGATGGTTTGGACATTGTCCCATTGTGACGCTGGGGAGTGGGGGAGGGAGGACCAGCCCCAGCGGGACATTGCTGGACCCTGAAACTGACCAGAGGAAATTAACACCAGCAGACAGCGAGAAACGACCTGTCCCTCCCGGGAAATGGCCAGATGTTGGGGATGGAGGGGTTGGGGGAGCATACAAGACTATTTAATGGAAAAAGCTAAGAGGACAATTAATCCTAATGCCCCCAGTTTGGGAGGAACAGATCCAACTCCCTTCCCATTGACAAGAGAACCTCCAACACGACCAGTTCCAGTGCTGCCTTGTACAGAAACCAGGGTAATCAGATCAATCAGATCCAAACCCAATTTCATCTAGATAAATCTAATCTGTATAGACACTAGGGTGAGGGTCTGTCACTGTATAAACACTGGGGTTAGGGTCTGTCACTGTATAAACACTGGGGTTAGGGTCTGTCACTGTATAAACACTGGGGTTAGGGTCTGTCACTGTATAAACACTGGGGTTAGGGTCTGTCACTGTATAAACACTGGAGTAAGGGTCTATCACTGTATAAACACTAGGGTTAGGGTCTGTCACTGTATAAATACTGGGGTTAGGATCTATCAGTGTACAGAACTGGAAATCTTGTCAATGTCAGTGACTCATACAGACCAGAATGTTTCCCAGTTGCCCCCCGATCTGTGCTGTGTTATTTAATCAATGTGTCTTGGGAAAAGCAGAACAGGAAGTGGACATTCAGCCCCTCGTACCAGATCCAACACAGTGAGGTCAGTGTTCCAAGGTCATTACATCCTTCCCCATGTCTGGTGCCCAGGACTGCTCATAGTACTTTCCGTGTGGGCCAACAAGGGCTCTGTATGTCTGAGACATATGTCACGGACAGAGTCAATGTGTTCTCTTGTTTCATACAGCAAGAGCTAGGTCTTTACTCAGCCTTGGAATGCACATTCCAATTCAATAATTCAGCAGCAAGCTTTCAAGAATTTAAAATGAAGGAGGTTGTTTATTCTGACATACTGAGTTAACACAATGTCACACACTCAGTCTCACACATGCACACAGTGTGTGAATACAGATAAAGGTAGTGGAATTCAGGCTGAACTTCTCCCCGATGGGAGCCCAAGTCTCACCAACACCCCGCCCAGATAATTAACAGCATGTTGAGCGTTAAATGCTGCAATTGGCCAGGATGTGCCGCCCTAATTGGCAGGGAGAAAATCCTAAGATAAAGGCAAAACACTGCGGATGCTGGACGACGACAAAGAACAAAGAACAGTACAACACAGGAACTAGGGGACATAGGCTTAAAGTGCGTGGGGAAAAGTTTGGAGATGTGCGAGGCACGTTTTTTTACACAGAGAATCATAGAATCCCTACAATGCAGAAGGAGGCCTGTATAAACATGGGGTTAGGGTCTTTCAGCCCTCCAAGCCTGCCCCGATCATGATGCCTGCCTAAACTAAACCCGTATGTGCTTACGGAGTCTCTATCCTTCCATTCCCACCCTATTCATGCATTCATCTAGTTGCCCCTTAAATGCCGCTATCGTACCTGCTCCCACCACCTCCCCGGGCAGTGCGTTCCAGACATTCACCACGGTGGCAGAGTGATTGGCGCTGCTGCCTCACAGCACCAGGCACCTGAGTTCGATTCCCGGCTTGGGTCACTGTCTGTGTGGAGTCTGCACATTCTCCCCGTGTCTGCGTGGGGTTCCTCCGGGTGCTCTGGTTTCCTCCCACACTCCAAAGATGTGTGGGTTAGGTGGATTGGCCATGCTAAATTGACCCTAGTGTCAGGGGGATTAGCAGGGTAAATGTGTGGGGTTACGGGAATAGGGCCTGGGTGGGATTGTGGTCAGTGCAGACTCGATGGGCCGAATGGCCTCCTTCTGCATTGTAGGGATTCTATGATCCTATGATTCTCTGTATAAAAAACTTGCCTCACACATCTCCAAACTTTTCCCCACGCACCTTAAACCTATGTCCTCTAGCACTTGACTTTTCTACCCTAGGAAAGAGCATCTGACTATCCACTCTGTCCACGCCACTCATAATCTTGTAAATCTCTACCAGGTCGCCCCTCAACCTTCGTCGTTCCAATTTATCCAAGTTTATCCAACCTGTCCTCCTAGCTAATACCCTCCATACCAGGCAACATCCTGGTAAACCTCTTCTGTACCCTCTCCAAAACATCCACATCCTTCTGGTAGTGTGGTGACCAGAGTTGTACACAATATTCCAAATGAGGCCTAACTAAGGCTCTGCACAGCTGCAGCATGACCTGCCAATTTTTATACTCAATGCCCCAATGGAACCTGAAACAAAAACAGAAAATGTCTTTCTGTTTTTCTGGGACGAAGTAGAAAGGGTCAAGAGCTTCAGGTTTTTAGGTGTCCAGATCACCAACAACCTGTCCTGGTCCCTCCATGCCGACACTATAGTTAAGAAAGCCCACCAACGCCTCTACTTTCTCAGAAGACTGAGGAAATTTGACATGTCAGCTACGACTCCCACCAACTTTTACAGATGCCCCATAGAAAGCATTCTTTCTGGTTGTATCACAGCTTGGTATGGCTCCCGCTCTGCCCAAGACCGCAAGAAACTACAAAATGTCGTGGATGTAGCCCAATCCATCACGCAAACCAACCTCACATCCATTGACTCTGTCTACACTTCCCACTGCCTTGGCAAAGCAGCCAGCATAATTAAGGGCCCCACGCACCCCGGACATTCTCTCTTCCACCTTCTTCTGTCGGGAAAAAGATACAAAAGTGTGAGATCACATACCAACCGACTCAAGAACAACTTCTTCCTTGGTGCTGTCAGACTTTTGAATGGACCTGTCTTGCACTAAGTTGATCTTTCTCTACACCCTAGCTATGACTGTAACACTACATTCTGCACTCTCTCCTTTCCTACTCAATGAACGGTATGCTTTGTCTGTATAGTGCACAAGAAACAATACTTTTCTCTGTATGTTAATACATGTGACAATAATAAATCAAATCAAATCAAATCTCAGCAGGTCTGTTTTTAGGGTTGGACCCGGGAGAGTGAAGCGCAGCAAGTTTGGGAGGGAGATCTGCTGAGATTTTCCAGCATTTCCTGTTTTGGTTGTGGGAGGAAATCCTGTCTAGTCAGGCAATTCCAAAAGTTGCTGCGGGAGGATGACTGAGGTGAGATTTGAACTCCACGCTCAGGAAGCAGCGTGAGGACAAAAGGGGGTGAACTGTATGATAGTTCAAGCCCGTCGGTCACGGAGGTTTGTCCAGGATTAATGCCAACTAATTTCAAACGGTTGGATTATTTAATCTGCACCCCTTGTGATCTGGGGGAATGAGGGTGGCCGGTAAGGATGGAGTTGACAAACATTCGCCACATTCAATTAGGGGGAGGTGATGGCCTAGTGGTATGATCGCTAGACTATTAATCCAGAAACTCAGCTAATGTTCTGGGAACATGGGTTCAAATCCCACCCATGGCAACTGGTGGAATTTGAATTAAATTTTTTAAAATATCTGGAATTAAGAATCTTCTGATGACCATGAAATCATTGTAGCAAAAACCCATCTGGTTCACTAATATCCTTTAGGGAAGGAAATCTGCCATCCTAAGCCGGTCTGGCCTACATGTGACTCCAGAACCACAGCAATGTGGTTGACTCTCAATGGCCCTCGGGCAACTAGGGATGGGCAATAAATAATGGCCAGCCAGCGACGCCCATGTCCCACAAATGAATTTTTAAAGATCAGTTGTACCTCGCCTGGCACCAGTTACCTCCAGCATCTTGACTCTTGCTTCACATGTCAATTGTGCCTCTTCAGTCAGTGTGGTGAACCATCGTTGGTTCCCACCAGGTAGTACTGAGCCAGGGTCTGGCCAGTACTATGAGTCTGTATATATGTTGCTGTTGGGGTTAGGGTTGGGTTGTTCTACATGTTACTGTTGGGGTTAGGGTTGGGTTGTTCTACATGTTACTGTTGGGGTTAGGGTTGGGCTGTTCTACCTGTATTATAGTTCTTATGGTACATCCCAGTCGGGCTCTGCCTCCTGGGAGAGGTATAAAGGTCACTGCTCTGTCTGGGACCCCTCAGTCTGGGATCGTGTATTATATATGGTAGCTCTATTGTAGTAGTTAATAAAAGCCTTTATTTCCTTGAGCATCTCTAGCCTCGTGAGTTATATCGCGCATCAGTCAGCACTGCACTACATGAGAGTGCTGCTGATTGAAGCCCAGTTCTTAACCCCTTGGAAGTGTTGCCCCCCCTGGACCACATTTATATAGATACGTTTTTGTTTTTTATGAACCTTTTGTTACAGTTTTATTTGTCTTCAGTCCCACGCTCCTGATCTACGGGCTCCCGAAGCAGAGGGGAGCGGGGAAGGTGGAGGACCTCCTGGTGAACCTGCCCCTGGGCCTAGCCAAACTTGCCATTAACAAGTTCCGGCAGCGGGCAACCGAGGGGGTCGCCCGACCTGACTATCTGGCCCTCCACCATGGCCGGGTGTCACTGGAGAGGGAGCCATTGAGACACTGGGTAGCGTAGCATAGTGGAGAACATTCCCCTGTCTACATCAACGGGGACGAAGTAGAAAGGGTCGAGAGCTTCAAGTTTTTAGGTGTCCAGATCACCAACAACCTGTCCTGGTCTCCCCATGCTGACACTTTAGTTAAGAAAGCCCACCAATGTCTCTACCTACTCAGAAGACTAAGGAAATTTGGCATGTCCGCTACGACTCTCATCAACTTTTATAGATGCACCATAGAAAGCATTCTTTCTGGTTGTATCACAGCTTGGAATGGCTCCTGCTCTGCCCAAGACCGCAAGGAACTACAGAAGGTCATGAATGTAGCCCAATCCATCAGGCAAACCAGCCTCCCATCCATTGACTCTGTCTACACTTTCCACCGCCTCGGCAAAGCAGCCAGCATAATCAAGGACCCCACGCACCCCGGACATTCTCTCTTCCACCTTCTTCCTTCGGGAAAAAGATACAAAAGTCTGAGGTCACGTACCAACCGACTCAAGAACAGCTTCTTCCCTGCTGCTGTCAGACTTTTGAATGGACTTACCTTGCATTAAGTTGATCTTTCTCTACACTCTAGCTATGACTGTAACACTACATTCTGCACTCTCTCCTTTTCTTCTCTATGAACGGTATGCTTTGTCTGTATAGCGCGCAAGAAACAATACTTTTCACTGTATACTAATACATGTGACAATAATAAATCAAATCAAAAACAATGACCACCTATGAGCATCTTTCACCGTTGATGTATGTCTCGGTGTCTGGAAAGAACCCGTGGAGCACAGCTTTTGGCCACGCGTACAGTTTGTTTGCCTGCTGTGTGTCAGCAATGTATTTATGCACCTTTATAATGTGTTTAATTCTGAGTACCTCATTGTGGAGTTTGGAAGGTATCAGAGAAACCTTATAGTGCAGAAGGAGGCCATTCGGCCCATCGAGTCTGCACCGACCACAATCCCACCCAGGCCCTATCCCCATAACCCCACATATTTACCCTGCTAATCCCTCTGACGCTAAGGGGTAACTTAGCATGGCCAATCCACCTAACCCGCACATCTTTGGATTGTGGGAGGAAACCAGAGCACCCGGAGGAAACCCACGAAGACACGGGGAGAACGTGCAAACTCCGCACAGACAGTGACCCGAGCTGGGAATCGAACCCGGGTCCCTGGCGCTGTGAGGCAGCAGTGCTAATCACTGTGCCACCATTTAGTATTCTTGCATTTGTCCTGCTGAGTGCGAGATGAAAAATTTCAGTAGCATGTCTCTTTTCAGAAACATTCAAATGTGTTATTCTACCAATTATTGTATTAAATGTTAACAGTAATGCAGTCCGAAGGAAGAGGTTGTACAATGCCTAAACAAAGGGTTAATGATGCCCTTGCCTGTGAGGGTACCTGCCTTCTTCCTACCAGGATGGCAGAATCCTTAACTGCTTGCTGACCCCCAGTGGGTCAGGCAGTCATCGAATCACAGAATCCCTATAGTGCAGAAGAAGGCCATTCGACTCATCGGATCTGAACCGACAACA
This sequence comes from Mustelus asterias, assembly GCF_964213995.1. Lineage (NCBI taxonomy): Eukaryota > Metazoa > Chordata > Chondrichthyes > Carcharhiniformes > Triakidae > Mustelus > Mustelus asterias. The sequence continues at coordinate 101,915,035 of NC_135814.1, read as the reverse complement.
ATCCCACCCAGGCCCCATCCCCGTAACTCCATTTATTCTGCTAATCCCCCTGACACTAAGGGGCAATTTAGCATGGCCAATCCACCTAACCTGCACATCTTTGGATTGCATGTATTCATGCAAGACATGTATTCCTCTGCAGATGTCCATGTGTGTGTGTGTGTGTGTGTGTGCAGCTAAGACTAAACCCATGTGACCAACCAGACTGGTTTAGAATGGCCCGAGAGAAATTATTCCATCAATGGGGTGGCACAGTGGTTAGCGCTGCTGCCTCGCAGCACCAGGTACCTGGGTTTGATTCCCGGCTTGGGTCACTGTTGTGTGCGGAGTCTGCACTTTCTCCCCGTCTCTACGTGGGTATCCTCCCACAATCCAAAGATGTGTGGGTTAGGTGGATTGGTCATGCTAAATTGCCCCTTGGAGACCAAAGATGTGCGGGTTAGGTGGATTGGCCATGCTAAATTGCCCCTTAGTGTCAGGGGGACTAGCTAGGGTAAATGCATGGAGTTATGGGGATTGGCCTGGGTGGGATTGTGTAGGCTTGATGGACCGAATGACCTTCTGTACTGTAGAGATTCTAAGACAAGTATTCTTCTAAGACAAGTCTCTCAAAATATTTTGTTTTTGAGTGCTTCCCAACATTCCTTTGTCAGGGTTACTCAGAATGAACAGTCTTGCTGTGTTTCTGTTCCCTATTGCTGCTGTGTCAGTGGCTGGCTCCTAGCCAAGCCCTGTTTGTGAACGATCTTAGTCTCATGAGTGTTACGTCACCCAACAATGAAAGGCTATGTTAAGACTCCTCATGACCAGCTCAGCAGACCCAGAGCAATCCAGCCCAAGATGCCGTGTGACCAACTGGACCAGCTCCTCGAGATCAGTCTCCTCAACTGAAAAGGGTCTGACATTCCTCTTGGGGTTGACCCTGGCGGCGGGGTGAGTGTCTCTGAGCATCGTGCATTTACAATCGAATGTCGTGTCACTGTAACCAGATGAGTTGCATTCCACAAGACAGCATATTCCTTCCCCTCCAGCCAACCCAAAACTCTCAGAGGGCAGGTGAGAAAGTAACGCTGCAAAAGCGAAGAGAGATTATGAGAAAAGATTGGCCATCAACATAAAGGGGAATTCCAAAGCCTTCTATAGATACATAAATAGTCAAAGGAATACGGCCAATTAGTGATCTAAAAGGGAATGTACGTATTAAATGAATACTCTGTACTCATCTTTTCCAAGGAGGTAGATGCTACCCAGGATATGGTGACAGAGAAGGAAACTCTGTCCCTGGAAGGGTATAAAATTGATCAGGAGGGAGTGTTGAACAGAGTCTGCTCCGCCATTCAATCAGGTCGATTTTCAAGTTTGCTGACAACACCACCGCAGTGGGTCGCATCTCAAACAATGATGAGACTGAGTACAGGAATGAGATAGAGAATCTGGTGAACTGGTGCAGCAACAATAATCTCTCCCTCAATGTCAACAAAACGAAGGCAATTGTCATCGACCTCAGGAAGCGTAAAGGAGAACATGCCCCTGTCTACATCAACGGGGATGAAGTGGAAAGGGTCGAGAGCTTCAGGTTTCTAGGTGTCCAGATCACCAACAACCTGTCCTGGTCCCCCCCATGCCGACACTATAGTTAAGAAAGCCCCACCAATGCCTCTACTTTCTCAGAAGACTAAAGAAATTTGGCATGTCAGCTACGACTCTCACCAACTTTTACAGATGCACCATAGAAAGCATTCTTTCTGGTTGTATCACAGCTTGGTATGGCTCCTGCTCTGTCCAAGATCGCAAGAAACTACAAAAGGTCGTGAATGTAGCCCAGTCCATCACTCAAACCAGCCTCACATCCATTGACTCTGTCTACACTTCCCGCTGCCTCGGCAAAGCAGCCAGCATAATTAAGGACCCCACGCACCTTGGACATACTATCTTTCACCTTCTTCCGTCAGGAAAAAGATACAAAAGTCTGAGGTCATGTACCAACTGACTCAAGAGCAGCTTCTTCCCTGCTGTCATCAGACTTTTGAATGGACCTACCTCACATTCAGTTGATCTTTCTCTACACCCTAGCTATGACTGTAACACTACATTCTGCACTCTCTCCTTTCCTTCTCTATGAATGGTATGCTTTGTCTGTATAGCGCCACAAGAAACAATACTTTTCACTGTATGTTAATGCATGTGACAATAATAAATCAAATCAAATCAAAATCAAATGGCGAATATGATTCTCTTCTCCATTCTCCTTCCTTCTCCCGTAACCCTTGATCCCCTTATTGATCAAGAACCTATCTATCGCTGTCTTAAAGACACTCAATGACCTGGCCTCCACAGCCTTCTGCAGCAAAGAGATCCACAGATTCACCACCCTCTGGCTGAAGAAATTCCTCCTCGCCTCAGTTTTAAAGGAGCGTCCCTTCACTCTGAGGTTGTGCCCTCGAGTTCTAATCTCTTCCACGAGTGGAAACATCCTCTCCACATCCATTCTATCCAGGCCCCTCAGTATTCTGTGTTTCTTCAGAAGGAAATCTTCAAAATGCAACTAATGAAAATACAACAAAACTTACTCAACTTATAGATCAAAGGGTTTAATAAAGAAACATCATTACTCCAACTTGGCGCCTCGCCCTGGGCCACTCCAATCTCCCCACAATTCTACATAGTGCTTTATTTATAGTGAGTCAGCTGACTATTACATCACTCTGTAATAGATTCCATAGTTTACTGGGTCAGCTGACCCTTACACCTTTTTCCCATTACATCCAATGCAAAGTTGTCACCGGCTACGTTCTAACGTTCTGTAAGTTTCAAATAGATATTCCCTCATCCTTCGAAACTCTTTCGAGTATAGGCCCAGACTCCTCAACCGCTCCTGGCAAGGGGATTAGAAGTTATGAGGAAAAGGTGGGAAAATGGGGTTGAGAAACTTACCAGCCATGACTGAGTGGCGGAGCAGACTAATTCTGCTCCTGTACCTTATGGTCTTATAAGAGTGACTTCAGGCCATTTTGAGTGTGCATCTACCACAGTGAAGAGCATCCATCCTTTGAATGGTCTGGCATAATCGAAATGAGCTCTTCACGGGAGATCAATACTTTGGAAAGCTGGGATTACTCTGTCCACCGCAATTCTGTCCGCTTGGAAAAAGTATTTGAATTGTTCAGCGTAGGAGTTCCACCTTTCAGTGTTATCATCCTATGGTCCCATGGTGCCAAATTTTCCTGCCATATTTACTATAAGAAGGGCTTGCATAAGCACAAGTTGCCACAAAAGTTTTAGGACCACCTTCCTGTGTACAGTTTTGGTCTCCTTACTTGAGAAAGGATATACTGGCACTGGAGGGGGTGGAGAGGAGATTCACTAGGTTGATTCTGGAGTTGAGAGGGTTGGCTTATGAGAAAAGACTGAGTACACTGGGGCTATACTCGTTGGAATTCAGAAGAATGAGGGGAGATCTTGTAGAAACATATAAGATTATGAAGGGAATAGCTAAGATAGAAGCAGGGAGGTTGTTTCCACTGGCGGGTGAAACAAGAACTAGGAGGCATGGCCTCAAAATAAGGGGAAGCAGATTTAGGACTGAGTTGAGGAGGAACTTCTTCACACAAAGGGTTGTGAATCTGTGGAATTCCCTGCCCAGTGAAGCAGTTGAGGCTACCTCATTGAATGTTTTTAAGGCAAGGATAGATAAATTTTTGAACAGTAAAGGGATTAAGGGTTATGGTGAGCGGGTGGGTAAGTGGAGCTGAGTCCACAAAAAGATCGAGGGGCCAAATGGCCTACTCCTGCTCCTAGTTCTTATGTTCTTATGTTCTTTTTCTTCCAAATGAGTTAACCCTGATCCCAGCCAGTTTCCCTCTGAGTTTCACAACTCTCCCAGCTCTGATTATTGCTGCAGGGTACCAAAAGACCAAAAGAGAAAACACTGGAAAATCTCAGCAGGTCTGGCAGCATCTGTAAGGAGAGAAAAGAGCTGACGTTTCGAGTCCAGACGACCATTTGTCAAAGCTAAAAGGCAGAGAAAGTGGGAGATATTTATACTGCAGGGGGAGGGAATGAAAGATGAGACATAGCCACAGAAACCAGGGGAAAGGCTGCTAATGGCAGCCCATTGAGAGAATAAAGAATGTGAATGGCCAAACGGCAGAGAAACTGAAATCAGAGGGTGGCATGGTGGCACAGTGATTAGCCCTGCTGCCTCACAGCGCCAGGGACCCAGGTTCGATTCCCAACTTGGGTCACTGTCTGTGTGGAGTCTGCACATTCTCCCCATGTCTGCATGGGTTTCCTCCGGGTGCTCCGGTTTCCTCCCACAGTCTGAAAGTCGTGCTGGTTGGGGTGCATTGACCCGAACAGGCGCCGGAGTGTGGCGACTAGGAGAATTTCAGAGTAACTTCATTCCAGTGTTAATGTAAGCCTTACTTGTGACTAATAAATAAACTTTAAAAACTTTAACTTTAGCGGGTAAGCTGTGACAGATGAAGATGTGGGGGGAGGGTGGGAGAGCGGTGACATTTAGAAAAAGGGGGAAAGCGGAAGCAAAGGAGGAGAAAAGGTAAGGAAAGAAAAGGGGGGATAAAGTAGGGGGAAGAGAGGGGGGGGGAAATGATGAAAGACGATAAAGAAATAAAAGGTAGAGAACAGTTAAAAAAGAAATGAAATGAAAACAAAGGGGCTAATCATCTGAAGTTGTTGAATTTGATGTTGAGACCGGAAGGTTGTAAAGCACCTAGCCGGAAGATGAGATGCTTTTCGACATTGTTTCTCCAAAACTTTTGTTTAAATTTTGGTTCCGTCGATGCTGCTCCCGATATTTGGTGCCTCTCCCTCGCCAGCCTTGGCGCAGCGATGGTTTTAATCTTCTTAATCCTTTTGAGATGTTACAATGTGGAGGTTAACCTCCTTTTGAGAAGCCCGGCTGAATCCCCCAAAGAGGAATCCCTCGCCTCGTAATCTGTTGCAAGTGTTTGGGAAGGTGTGAACTGTCCTTCAATAACGTTTAGTGGGTAGCTAACAGAAATACCTCACACTCGTGAACACTTAACAATTTATTTATTTAACTAACCGGGAACTTTAACTAAACAAGTAACATACCGAACAAAATAAGATTCTACTGGAATCCTGTTCAAGTAAATACAACATTAACCAAAACAATATACAATAATGGAATTCAATCACTCTCCAAAAAATACAACCAGGTTTGTGGCTTTCAGGATCTTTTGGAGTTCCTCTGTCGATTTCTCTGTTTGTAAGTTCTTTCTGATTTGGTATTTTTCGTCAGTTAGATGGTGCGTCCTCTTAAGGGATATCTACAGCTGGCAGAGTTGAGAGCTGCTATCTCCCTCTTGAGGCTTGAGACGTGGCAGTTCTTCTGTTGCTCTCCTGTTCTCCCCCCCACCCCCACTCTCTTTTATACCTGTGACGACCTATCAATTTTCCTCCAATAGGATTGGTCTGATTGGGGGTGGTGGCACAGTGGTTAGCACTGCTGCCTCACAGTGCCAGGGACCCGAGCTTGATTCCCGGCTTAGGTCACTGTCTGTGTGGAATTTGCACATTCTCCCCATGTCTGCGTGGGTTTCCTCCGGGTGCTCCGATTTCCTCCCACAGTCTGAAAGACGTGCTGTTTAGGTCCATTGATCCGGAATGTGGCAACTAGGGGAATTTCACAGTAACTTCACTGCAGTGTTAATGTAAGCCTTACTTGTGACTAATAAATAAACTTTTACCTTTACTTTATGTTGTCAACATCATCAAATTCAAATCTAATAGGTTCTTGGTAGCTGAGTGCCTGCTTTAAATTGATTGGGCTGAATTTAAAAAAAACAGGTTGTCTTGTCAAGACGACTGCTTGACTTTTTGATACAAATGTTTCAGTCTGGGACTCTGGATGTACTTTGCATTTTAAACTTCCAAGCACTAAAATAAAACACCAGCTTTTAAAGGGACACCACAATGTTTTGTCCTACCAGCATTTTACATTCTTTACATCTTTACCAACATCGAATTCCAACTTCACAAACTCAATTTCGCAACACAGATGTCTGCAGCATGGATCAACGATTTTTCTATACATATTTTTATTCCTCCCGGGACTCTGCTAGCGTGGTTCCGACCTCCTTGTCACCGGTATTCTTTAGTGGTATTTTCAAAAGGTCAGCTTGCAGACTGGAAGGTACAAGAGCTTTATCGGAAAGGTGTTTACTCTACAGGCTGTTAGGATAGACCGTCCCTTTGCCCACGCAAACGTCCAATCAAGTCATCAATACATCACGTGATTAGTCTCTTACTGGGTGAATACACCGGCACAAGTCACATCTGAAAAAGGAGCAAGTTCTCCAGCAAGTATTTGCTGTGGCAGCTTTGCCCACCTCTCGGGTTGTGGGTTCAAGTCCCACTCCAGAGTCTTGAGCGCTCAATATGGGCAGAAGCCCCAGGTACGGTGGTGAGGGAGTGCCACCCGGTTAGAGGTGCCATCTTTTCGATGAGAATGCCAAACTGAGGCACCATCTGCCTCTCGAGAGCACGTGAAGGTGCCCGCCATTGCCATTGGGGAAACTCGGTGGTCAAAGTGGAGACAGCAAGGCCCCACCAACAGCAAGGCCATGGTGGTTGAGGTTTTTGAGGTTGGTTAAGGGATGAATATTGGCTGGGGAGGGAATTGGAGAGGATGTGGGGAGTGGGTGGGTTGGGGTAGGGAGCTGTGTATGGAACCCCCTTGGTTCAAAGCGAAAGCCGGCATTGTTGGATGGGAATCTCTACAACGCTGGTCAAAATAACCCAAGTAAGAAGTCTCACAACACCAGGTTAAAGTCCAACAGGTTTATTTGGTAGAATGAGCTTTCGAAGCGCTGCCCCTTCATCAGGTGAGTGGCAAAATAACCCAAATTCAACAGCAAGACTGTCCCAATCAGTGAGGGGTTGGGTTGCCAACTCTGACAGGATGGACTCTTGGAGTTGAGCTGTTCTCCAGCCTTTGTCCAATCTAAAATATCTTCACAATGAATTGACAAAGATGCTGAAAGTAATGAGAAGGAAAAACAAATATTTCCTTCACTGACTCGGGGTCAGATTTTTCACATTAAGGCTCCTGTGAAGCTTCTTGGGATGATACTGTTGAAGGTGCTGTATAAATGCAAGTTGTTGTTGTACATGTCTGACTCTCAGCTTCTGTCCATGACCAGAACACTGCAGGTAAGAGCCGTGGGGTTATGCTGCAACTGTACAGGACCTTGGTGAGACCACATTTGGAATATTGTGTGCAGTTCTGGTCACCTCACTATAAGGAGGATGTGGAAGCGTTGGAAAGAGTGCAGAGGAGATTTACCAGGATGCTGCCTGGTTTGGAGGGTAGGTCTTATGAGGAAAGGTTGAGGGAGCTTGGGTTGTTCTCTCTGGAGCGGAGGAGGCTGAGGGGAGACTTAATAGAGGTTTATAAAATGATGAAGGGGATAGATAGAGTGAACGTTCAAAGACTATTTCCTCGGGTGGATGGAGCTATTACAAGGGGGCATAACTATAGGGTTCATGGTGGGAGATATAGGAAGGATATCAGAGGTAGGTTCTTTACGCAGAGAGTGGTTGGGGTGTGGAATGGACTGCCTGCAGTGATAGTGGAGTCAGACACTTTAGGAACATTTAAGCGGTTATTGGATAGGCACATGGAGCACACCAGGATGATAGGGAGTGGGATAGCTTGATCTTGGCTTCAGATAAAGCTCGGCACAACATCGTGGGCCGAAGGGTCTGTTCTGTGCTGTACTGTTCTATGATCTATATGTTCTATGTTCAAAGTGGCCGAGTGCAACGACTGGGGAGAACATTCATTAAATGCTGGAGGCTCCCGGGCATTCCGGGAGAATTGGCAACCCGGGTAGATCACCGCCCTCCGACCCACACGCTCCGTGCGTAAGGACGCACGTAAATGGAGATGACGTACAGGGGCGTGTCCACAGCGACGTTCCCAGCGCGTGATGACGTTTCAGCGTGATGACGGAAAGACACACGGCCCCCCTCCGCACCGCGGCCCTGCCCAACAACGCATGACATTAGGAACGATGACGCAATGGCGCGCCCGTTCCCGAGGAGCCGCGCCCGCTGCGCGATGACGTAAAGGCAAGCACGGGGACGACGTGCGCGGTCGCGGGGCTTCCGTTGTTGTTGAAGAAGCGACAGCGAGAGGAAGGTGAGGAACTAAAAACCGTTCAGATCCGGTAAATATCATCAATACAGCAGCTAAACCTGTGTAAATATATACACACAAATATATATACAGCAGCTCCATACAGAGAGAATAAATATCAGTGTAAATACCGCCTCAACACACAGGAGGCTGAAAGCAGCTAAATCAGGGTCAATATCATATAAACACCACCAAATATCATATACATAGCAGCTAAATCAGAGTAAATACCTCTTAAACTGCATTAAACACCACTAAATATAATATATAGCAGCTAAATCAGAGTAAATACCTCTTAAACTGCATTAAACACCACTAAATATAATATATAGCAGCTAAATCAGGGTCAATGTGGAAGCTGTGACAGAGGGAGCAAGGTTAGAGAGACTGAGAGTGTAAATACTATATAAATATAATCTAAACACTGCCAAATATAATATAGCAGCTAAATCAGAGTTAATATATAAACACCATTAAATACTGTTAAACATCAATATCATATAGATCAGGGTAAATATAATTTAAACAGAGAGAAGGGTGAGTGGGAGACACTGTAAGACCACATAAACACCACTAAATATAACACAGCTAAATCAGAGAGAATGTATAAACTGTGACAGAGAAGGGTAAATGAGAGCAAGAATAAACCAGGGTAAATACAGTCTAAACAGAGAGAGAGGAAGGTGAGGAATTATATATCAGCTAAATTAGGGTTAATGTCTCCTAAACACTGCTAAATATAATAAACAGCCAAATCAGGGTAAATATCATCTAAAACACCGCTAAATATAATATAATAGCAGCTAAATCAGAGTTGATATCATATAAACTACATTAAACTCTGTCAAACGTAATATAAATATCAGCTAAATCAGGGTAAATATAAAGAGTGGGGTAAATGAGAGAAAATACCATTAAATATAATATAAATCAGTGTAAATATAATATAAACAGCGACAGAGAGAGGAGGGTGAGTGAGAGACACTGTAAATACCATTAAATATAACACCATCTAAATCAGGGTAAATATCATAAACAGTGGAGTGAGGGTAAGTGCCATATAAATATCATCAAAACCAATGTAAATCAGTGTAAATATAAGTGAGAGACACTATAAATACCATCTAAATCAGTGTAAATATAATATAAACAGCGACAGAGGGACTGAGGGGGTAAGTGTTAGCGAGTAAATACCATATAAATATCATCTAAACCAATATAAACCCGAGAGAGAGAGACTGAGGTTATTAATATCAATATTATCTAAATCAGTGTAAATATCTCCTAAACAAACAGTGGCACAGAGAGAACGGTAATATCATCTAAATCAGTGTAAATATAATCTAAACAGCGACAGAGAGACTGTACACCTTATAAATCAATATAATTATCATCCAAATCTATATAAATATCGTCAAATCAGTATAAAACCAGGAGAGAGAGAACAAATATACACAAACCCTGGGGAACAGGCTTAATAAACTTGGGAGAGGGGAGTTGATAAACCTGGGGGTGTTGGGTAATAAAGCAGGAGGTGTAATAAACTTAGGGGGTGGGTGGAGTACTGAACCAGAGTGAGAGAGAGAAGGAATGCCCCTGTGCATTGGGCGGGAGGTGGAATAGTGGTTAGAGTGACAGGGGTGGGGAGGGGAAGGGCGAGAGCTGATGTGATTGTCGGGAGATTAAGGTGCAGAGTTGTTGGATGTAAGGGAGAGTAACTGGTGGGAAAAGGAAGAGTGAAGAAGGTGAGTAAACTGTGTTAAGAGTAGCTTGAAGCAGGAGTATTCCAAATAGGTGGGGGTTGTGTTGGGGGAAGGGGTGGTTAAAGGCACACAGTGAGGTGAATGAAGATTATTTGGTGTATTAATCAGCTCATGTTTATTGCCAGCGCTTGAAAGGTTCTTAACCAGTTTAATTGCAGTCTCAGCTACAACAGCTGTAAATTACAAAGACTGAGTGTTCAGGCACAAAGGGAGACTAAAGTGGACTGGAAGGCAGGAAATAGCCGCTCCCGATGCCAACAGGGAGTGTTATGTGTTTGCATCTGATGCATAAATTCTAATCGAAAGGAACAACCTGTTGTGATTTTGGCTTTATTTTGAAGATTCCGTTTCACAAAGTTAAATGGTTAACAACATGGATTTTTTCCCCCTGACTTTGTGGTGAAAAATGTAATAGTCTGAGGGCACAGGGAAGGTGTAGCTATTAACTTACTGTGTGTTTTCAGCGATTGATTCAACAGTGAACAGTAGCAGCTGTAGGGAACGAGAGTCATGTTGGGAGCTGAGGTTATTGTTTGAAGATGGAATACGGAGAGAGACATTTAACAAATGTTGAGGTGGCGCAGTGGTTAGCGCTGCTGCCTCACAGCACCAGGGACCCGGGTTCGATTCCCGACTTGGGTCACTGTCCGTGCGGAGTCTGCACGTTCTCCCCGTGTCTGCATGGGTTTCCTCCGGGTGCTCCGGTTTCCTCCCACAGTCTGAAAGACGTACTGGTTAGGGTGCATTGGCCATGCTAAATTCTCCCTCAGTGTACCCGAACAGGCGCCAGAGTGTGGCGACTAGGGGATTTTCACAGTAACTTCATTGCAGTGTTAATGTAAGCCTACTTGTGACACTAATAAATAAACTTTACTTTCAGAAAGGAATAGAAGTGTGTGCCTATGATGAAGGGTAGGAAGAGATTTTTTGTAAAGCATAAACACAGATATAAATCTAATGGAAATAAGCCTTGGTATGCTCGATGGTGAATTAACTGATCCAGGCACTGCTCTATACAATGTGTGTGCTTCGATTCGGGAACTAGATGTGGAGCATTCACTGGGTACATTAGTGTAGTGGTTTAATAATGCAGTGGCCTAGACTAATAGCCTCTCCGCTCATCACTTGCAGGTTAAATACAAAGTGATTGATTGTGGAACAGTTCTCCCCAGTTAGAAACCGTAATGGTTGACAGGAGAAGTGAGTGGCTCAGTTTCCCCCTCGCACCTTCCCTGTATGCTGAAGGTGGTGTCTGGAGTATGCAGCCTTCACACTGACGATCCATGGTGTTGCAATCAAACAGCCAATCCAAATATGTCATCCTGTGACTCAGTGGGTAGCGCACTCACCCAAAACCCAGCATCAGGTCACTATCTGGGGGAGTCCAGAACTAGGGGGTTATAGTTTGAGGATAAGGGGTAAACCTTTTAGAACTGAGGTGAGGACAAATTTCTTCACCCAGAGGGTGGTGGAATTCACTCCCACAGAAAGTAGTTGAGGCCAAAACGTTGTGATTTGTTTTCATGGTAACTTCATTGCAGTGTTAATGTAAGCCTACTTTTGACACTAATAAGTACTCACACTCACGCATTTCAAGAAGAAATTTAGATATAGCTCTTGGGGCTAAAGAGATCGAGGGGAAGGGGAGAATCAGGATATTGAATTTGATGATCAGCCATGATCAAAATGAATGGTGGGACAGGCTCGAATGGCCTCCTCCTGCTTCAAGTTTCTAAGTTTCATTGAATTATAGAATCCCTACAGTGCAAAAGGAGGAAATTCAGCCCATCAAGTCTGCACCGACCACAGTCCCACCCAGGCCCTATCCCCGTAATCCCATATTTACCTTGTTAATCCCTCTATCCTACTTATCCCGGGACACTAAGGGGCAATTTAGCATGGCCAATCAATCCAACCTGCACATCTCTGGAGTGTGGGAGGAAACCGGAGCACCCGGAGGAAACCCACGCAGACACGGGGAGAATGTGCCGACTCCACACAGGCAGTGGCCCAAGCTGGGAATCGAACCCGGGTCCCCGGCGCTGTGAGGCAGCAGTGCTAACCACTGTGCCACCGTGCCGCCCTATCTCATTGCGGTTTGTGGAAGCTCACTGTGCACACAGTTGGACCTCCTGATGTGCAAGTTCAGTATCATGCTTGGGGATTTATTTTTCTGTTGAATCTGGGACGTTTGAATTGAAAGTATCGATCGTCTTATTTTTAAACCAAACTTGCATTTCGATATTTCTACCAAGGTCGTCAGTATTTACTGCTAATTTGGTGCAAAGAGCAAAGAAAATTCCAGCACAGGAACAGGCCCTTCGGCCCTCCAAGCCTGCACCGACCATGCTGCCCGTCTGAACTAAAAACCCCTACCCTTCCGGGGACCATATCCCTCTATTCCCATCCTATTCACGTGTTTGTCCAATCGTCCCTTTAAAAGTCACTCAGAAGTTAGAGTAAAGTGGAGTAACTTTAAACGCAGGCAAATACTATAGTTCCTTTTAAAAATACACAACCAGCCCATGTCCGTTTAGAATGCAGCATAAAGTATCGAAGCATTGGAGAAGCTGTAGTAATCTAATCAGGAGCCATTTTGTGAAAAAACCTCATCAGATCCTCTTGCTATCTCAAGTGTTCCTGAACCAATAAATTACCTGTGAAGGTGTGGTCACCTTTTTCAGTTCAATATGACACAAACTGTCACACTTCCACAAACACAAAATGGCCACATCTTTGGTTGAGGGAGAACTTGTTGCTCTTCATTTGTAACCGCAGCATCCATTACGTGCATTAAAGCCACCCAGTTTGTATTTACAGTGAGTTTTGATGTAAAATGTCACTGGGTATTTCACAGGAGCGCTGTGAGGCAAGGTTAGACACTTGAGGGAAATATAAGGCAGGCGATCAAAGCCTGTCTGGGTGGCACAGTGGGTTAGCGCTGCTGCCTCACATCCCCAGGGACCCCAGGTTCAATTCCCGGCTTGGGTCACTGTCTGGGTGGAGTCTGCTCGTCCCCCCCATGTCTGCGTGGATTTCCTCTGGGTACACTCCAAAGCTGTATGGGTCAGGTTGATTAGCCATGTTGAATTGACCCTAGTATCGGGGATTAGCAGGGTAAATATGCGGGGTTATGGGAATAGGGCCTGGGTGGGATTGTAGTCGGTGCAGACTCGATGGGCTGAATGGCCTCCTTCTGCGCTGTAGGGATTCTACGATTTTATGATTCTTTGTTATGAGAACATAGGTTCCACATTTCAAGAAGAAATTAGATATAGCTCTTGGGGTTAAAGGGATATGAGGGGGTGGGGGGAAGGGGGATCAGGATATTGAATTCCATGATCAGCCATGATCGTAATGAATGGTGGAGCAGGCTGGAAGGGCTGAATGGCCTCCTCCTGCTTCTAGTTTCTAAGGAGCTTCTGAAGGAGGAGAGGGAAGTAAGGAGGCTTAACAAGGGAATTCCCAAGTTTACCCCCCAGGCAACTGAAGGCACGGCTGCCAGTTTTGAAGTAAAGGAAATCTGGGGTGTGCAAGAGGCCAGGATTGAGATTGGGGATCTCCATTTCCTGTGTCTTCTGAGCACTCAGTGAGCATCGCTCTGAAATGTCAGTCTAAATGACCTGCGGAAGTGTGGGTTGACCCATGTGATCCTGAGGTGAGAGTGCCGTACCGAAAGAGCAAGCGGGTTAGTTAGTAAATGTTTAACTTGGTTAGCCATGGCTTTCTCATCATGTGCCTTTGTGTGTGGGACTCTTGGTGATCCTCACTGATTTTTGAAATTTCAGTTCCAGCATTGGATATTCACGGCTGGAGGCCAAAATGAAGCTCAGGATCTGGCTGCCAGGAATTATCGGAATTCTCTGCGGATTGAGCCTTGGAGCCTCGGGCCAGGTCACGTCTGCCCCGAGTTCTGGTGAGAAATGTTCACTTTGTTCCCAAAAGGTCCAGTTTCTTTGGCAGACATGCGCAACAGCTGCTTCTGAGGCAGTGTCCCTGTTTTTTAAACCAGAGGTTTGGCCGTACTTGCTAAGCAACATCTGAGTGAGTTCCAGTTCCTTCCGTCTGCACGTTCTCCCCGTGTCTGCATGGGTTTCCTCCGGGTGCTCCGGTTTCCTCCCACAGTCCAAAAGACGTGCTGGTTAGATGCATTGGCCGTGCTGAATTCTCCCTCAGTGTACCCGAACAGGCGCCGGAGTGTGGCAACTCGGGGATTTTCACAGTAACTTCACTGCAGTATTAATGTAAGCCGATTTATGACACTAATAAACTTTAAACCCCAGGTTATTCCATGCCAGTGATTTAATTCATTCTAATTCGGTCCCTGCTACACACTCCAAGGGGACATCTGTTTGAATCTAGTTGAATTGTGTCATATCTGCAGTTGTGGGATTCTGTAGCCTTTTCCTCAACATCTTCTTGTAAGGCACTCTTGGCTGCTGAGTTCATAGAATCATAGAAACCCTACAGTGCAGAAAGAGGCCATTCGGCCCATCGAGTCTGCACCGACCACAATCCCACCCATGCCCTACCCCCATATCCCTACATATTTACCCACTAATCCCTCTAACCTACGCATCCTAGGACACTAAGGGCAATTTTTAGCATGGCAAATCAACCTAACCCACACACCTTTGGACTGTGCAGACTGTGCCAATCAACCTAACCCGCACATCTCTGGAGTTATCATAGAATCCCTACAGTGCAGAAGGAGGCCATTTGGCCCATCGAGGCTGCACCGACAATAATTTCACCCAGTCCTATCCCCCATAACCCCACTTATCTACCCTGCTGCTCCCCCTGACACCAAGGGCCAATTTAGCACGGCCAATGCACCTAACCTACACATCTTTGGAGCGTGGGAGGAAACCGGAGCCCCCGGAGGAAACCCACGCAGACACGGAGAGAACGTGCAAACTCCACACAGACAGTGACCCGAGGCTGGAATTGAACCCGGGTCCCTGATGCCATAAGGCAGCAGTGTTAACCACTGTGCCACCGTGCTGCATATAGTGCGTGTTTTTAGGAATGAAATACTGTAAACTACACTGAACTCGAGAATGAAGATCGAATGTACGCACAGTTCTCACAGAATTTTAGTTCTTAACGGGTTAACATGTTGGATGAAAAGAACTTGTGCAATTGAAGTATTTGTGAGGCGGTTACTGGTATTTGGAAATCTGATTGTGTCATGCTGCCTGTTTTGCTGAATATTATTTGGGTGTGCTAATCTGAGTGTGACCTTTCTCAGTGTACACTCTTATTTACCAGTGGGTAACCTTCACTCTCACTGACAGTTCCAGAGTTAGTCACTGGCAGAACCTTATAGCAGCGCAGTGAGACTGTTAGTACCATTGTGAACGTTTCAGTTCATGTGGGCAGTTTGGTCTGTTAAACTGTATCAACTGTACTGATCTGGTGTTTGGCGTAATATAGAAACATAGAAGATAGGAGCAGGAGGAGGCCATTTGGCCCTTCGAGCCTGCTCCACCATTCATCACAATCATGGCTGATCATCCAACTCAATAGCCTAATCCTGCTTTCTCCCCATAACCTTTGATCCCATTCGCCCCCAAGTGCTATATCCAGCCGCCTCTTGAATACATTCAATGTTTTGGCATCAACTGCTTCCTGTGGTAATGAATTCCACAGGCTCACCACTCTTTGGGTGAAGAAATGTCTCCTCATCTCCGTCCTAAACGGTCGACTCTGAATCCTCAGACTGTGACCCCTGGTTCTGGACTCCCCCCACCATCGGGAACATCCTCCCTGCATCTACCCTGTCCAGTCCTGTTAGAATTTTATAAGTCTCTTCTGAAAAAGTTTTTGTGGGGTTGTGCTGATTTGAAAAATGTACAAAAATGCACTGACCTTTGAGATTTCAACGACTCTATTCTGCTTTGAGCTTCCATAGCTGTGATTTTCCTAGTTGTGTAGGTGTTCTGGGTTTCTCCATTGCTTTGTGGCCTGAATCCCTGTGTTCATGGTTCATTAGAAAACATCACAGTTAAAGTTCATCCCTCCCTGGTTTATATATCGAATTTCCCCTCTCACTCCATCTGGGTGTCTCTGTCCCATCTCTGTCTCTTGTGTCCTCTCTGCCCTCTCTCGTATTTCTCCCCCCCCCCCCCCCCCTCCCCTTCTCTCTCTGGTGTGTGACCCCCCTGCATTCCCTGGGGACCCCCTCTCTCGCTCTCTCTTCCTCAGGACCCCCCCCCCCATCGCTCTCTCTCTTTCTCTCTGCCTCGGGAACCCACTCTTTCTCACTCTCTGTGCCTTGGGGACCTGCCCCCCAGTGCCCCCTCACCCCCTCTCTTTCCTGTGGCCTGCTCTTCCCCCCCCCCCCCCCCCCCCCTCCCCAACCGCTCTGTCACTTGTTCTCATTTTCACTCCCACTTGCTCTCCACATCTTTGTCTTCCTCTCTTTCCCCTGTCCATGATTTATTGGATCTGATTCATATTGACAAACTAAGTGCAGACTGTGAGTGGGTTCAGAGTCATGCCTTGTCTCAGTTCCCATTGCAAAACTTTTTTTTTCTCTTTCTTATTACATTGGCTTTTCCAAAAAAGGATCATTTCAGACTTGTCTATAGAGATTTAAAAATCAAGACTGCGTGTTACGTAGTTGCATAACAATTAATAATGTTGATGAGAGCCTGTACATACAGCAGAGGTTTGAAGTGAGCCCCACAGACTCTGTGGAACATTTAATAAATTTCCAATTCATTATATGTGCAGATGTAACTGGGCGCCAATTGTAAATTGCTTTTTTCTGGTTTTTCTGGTCAGATGGCATTCATAACAGCTTCCTGGTAGTTCTGTAATCAACCCTCAGTGACTGAGAATTGGTAAAACTTAAGAATGATTATCCAAATCTTCTTGAGTCTTTAAGCAGTGTAGAGCCAGTGAAGCTCCTCACAACAGTCACTGCAAATGTGAGAAAGGCAGCAGCCAGTTTGTGCACAGTTAGCTCCCAAAAAACAGCATTGTGATCACGGCTGGATAATCTTTATTTCCTTTGTGATGTTGATTGGGGATAAATATTGACCAGAGCGTGGGGAATAATATCCCCCCCCCTTCAGAATAGTGCTGCGTGATCTGCCACGTGAAGGGGCAGACAAGGCCTCAGTTTAATATCTCCTCTGAAAAACGGCACTTCAGACACTGCAGCACTCTCACAGTACACTGGCACTCCCTCAGTGCTGCACTGTTAAACGTCAACCTAGATTTTGTGTTCGAGCCTGGGAAGGGTGGGGCTTGAACCCCTAAAGTTTAATGTTTATTTATTAGCGTCACTGGTCGGCTTACATTAACACTGCAATGAAGTTACTGTGAAAGTCCCCTAGTCGCCACACTCCGGTGCCTGTTCGGACACACTGGGGGAGAATTTAGCACGGCTAATGCACCCTATCCAACACGTCTTTCGGACTGTGGGAGGAAACCAGAGCACCCGGGGGAAACCCATGGGTAGCGAGCTGCAGCTAAAACTGGATTGTGACATCTACAGTAAGCAATGTTAGATTTTGGCAATGGTATTTGTCTGTCTCAGTTCCTGAACTATGTTTGCAAATCATTGCTTGATTTTTTTTTAAAACATCTTTTCTATTTCGAAATCTTAAACCATGCAGAAGGCACATGTCATTGAGTCATCCGCGGTTTTCACCCCAGTGTTATAAGATTTAGGAAATTCAACAGAAACTGCAATTTCTAATATTGATGTTTCTTAAATAGGGGAACTTGGTGTCCAAGTTTCCATAGACTGTGGCAGAACAAAACGAATGTGGATGAATACGTGGGTGCATCCATCGAACATTCTCATCCCGGGGTGGGTGGTGGGAAATACTTACTGTTCAGGTTTTAGTTGCCAGCTGATAATGCACCATTCTACATTATCGAGCAGACATTCCAAATTAATTAAAATTCACTAATTGAATAAATCCATCATTAAAAAAACCTACTCTGGTGAATATGAAACTATTGTACCAGATAGTTTTTTTTTAATTGACAATCTGGATCATTGATGGCAAAAAATGCTGGAAAATCTCAACAGCTGTGATAGAAGAGTCTGGATGACCCTTCTAAGTGAATAGAGCCAACATTTCGAGTCTAGAAGCCCCTTCCAAGGGTCGTCCAGACTCAACATTGCCTCTATTCTCTCTCCACAGATGCTGTCAGACCTGCAGAAATTTTCCATATCCCTCTAAACCTTTCCCACCAATGTACCTGTCCAAATGACTTTTAAATGTTGTAATTGTACCCGCCTCTACCACCTTCCCTGGCAGCTCATTCCATACACGCCACCCTCATGAAAAAGTTGTCCCTCGGGTCCCCTTTCCCCTCTCACCTTAAACCTATACCCTCTAGCTTTGGACTCCCCTACCCTGGGGAAAAGACCTTGGCTATTCGCCCTATCTATTCCCCTCATGATTTTATAAACCTCTATAAGCTCACCCCCTCATCCTCCTACGCTCCAGGGAAAATAGCCCCAGCCTGTCCTTAGAATTCAAACCTTCCAGTCCCGGTAAAATCTTTTTTGCGCCCTTTCCGGTTTAATAACATCCTTCCTATAGCAGGGCGACCAGAATTGTACTGAAGAAAAACTGCAGAAAGGAAGCAGGGTACGACATTTGTGCTTAGTGAGTGCTGTGTAAAGATGGATTATGGGGAACAAGCATGCCAATGGGTTGGGGGAGGGGTGCGGTAGAGGAATGACTTGTATTATTAGCTTGATCCTTTGTCGCTGAAGTGCTTCTTTCAAAGCTATGATTAAATATGTCTCTCTCTCTCTCTCAGGTTGCAGTGCTTCCAGCAACAACAACTGTGAACTATGTCTGAAGAATGTTTCGGTGAGGAACCCAATTCATTGTTGCATTCCTGTAGCACGCTTTACCAGACTGCTGTGGTATGAAGCGTACGACCACAGGGCTAAGGATATGTGATCAGTGTGAGACAGTAATGTGGGAGGATGATCACGTGGGACTTGGACACTGAGGCTGGAGCAATTGGGTGGATACAGAATGAACAGGATAAGCATTGATCCACCAACGTTATACCACAGAGGGAGTGTGTGTGTGTGGTGTCTGTAGTGTGTGTGTGTGTGGTGTCTGTAGTGTGTGGTGTCTGTAGTGTGTGTGTGTGTGGTGTCTGTAGTGTATGTGTGTGTGGTGTCTGTAGTGTATGTGTGTGTGGTGTCTGTAATGTGTGTGTGGTGTCTGTAGTGTATGTGTGTGTGGTGTCTGTAATGTGTGTGTGGTGTCTGTAATGTGTGTGTGGTGTCTGTAATGTGTGTGTGGTGTCTGTAGTGTGTGTGTGTGTGGTGTCTGTAGTGTGTGTGGTGTCTGTAGTGTGTGTGGTGTCTGTAGTGTGTGTGGTGTCTGTAGTGTGTGTGGTGTCTGTAGTGTGTGTGGTGTCTGTAGTGTGTGTGGTGTCTGTAGTGTGTGTGGTGTCTGTAGTGTGTGTGGTGTCTGTAGTGTGTGTGGTGTCTGTAGTGTGTGTGGTGTCTGTAGTGTGTGTGGTGTCTGTAGTGTGTGTGGTGTCTGTAGTGTGTGTGGTGTCTGTAGTGTGTGTGGTGTCTGTAGTGTGTGTGGTGTCTGTAGTGTGTGTGGTGTCTGTAGTGTGTGTGGTGTCTGTAGTGTGTGTGGTGTCTGTAGTGTGTGTGGTGTCTGTAGTGTGTGTGGTGTCTGTAGTGTGTGTGGTGTCTGTAGTGTGTGTGGTGTCTGTAGTGTGTGTGGTGTCTGTAGTGTGTGTGGTGTCTGTAGTGTGTGTGGTGTCTGTAGTGTGTGTGGTGTCTGTAGTGTGTGTGGTGTCTGTAGTGTGTGTGGTGTCTGTAGTGTGTGTGGTGTCTGTAGTGTGTGTGGTGTCTGTAGTGTGTGTGGTGTCTGTAGTGTGTGTGGTGTCTGTAGTGTGTGTGGTGTCTGTAGTGTGTGTGGTGTCTGTAGTGTGTGTGGTGTCTGTAGTGTGTGTGGTGTCTGTAGTGTGTGTGGTGTCTGTAGTGTGTGTGTGTGGTGTCTGTAGTGTGTGGGTGTGGTGTCTGTAGTGTGTGTGTGTGGTGTCTGTAGTGTGTGTGTGTGTGGTGTCTGTAGTGTGTGTGTGTGTGGTGTCTGTAGTGTGTGTGTGTGTGGTGTCTGTAGTGTGTGTGTGTGTGGTGTCTGTAGTGTGTGTGTGTGTGGTGTCTGTAGTGTGTGTGTGTGTGGTGTCTGTAGTGTGTGGTGTCTGTAGTGTGTGTGTGTGTGGTGTCTGTAATGTGTGTGTGGTGTCTGTAGTGTGTGTGTGTGTGGTGTCTGTAGTGTATGTGTGTGTGGTGTCTGTAGTGTGTGTGTGTGTGGTGTCTGTAGTGTGTGTGTGTGTGGTGTCTGTAGTGTGTGTGTGTGTGGTGTCTGTAGTGTGTGTGTGTGTGGTGTCTGTAGTGTGTGTGTGTGTGGTGTCTAGTGTGTGTGTGTGTGTGGTGTCTGTAGTGTGTGTGTGTGTGGTGTCTGTAGTGTGTGCGTGTGTGGTGTCTGTAGTGTGTGCGTGTGTGGTGTCTGTAGTGTGTGTGTGTGTGGTGTCTGTAGTGTGTGTGTGTGTGGTGTCTGTAGTGTGTGCGTGTGTGGTGTCTGTAGTGTGTGCGTGTGTGGTGTCTGTAGTGTGTGTGTGTGTGTGGTGTCTGTAGTGTGTGTGTGTGTGGTGTCTGTAGTGTGTGTGTGTGTGGTGTCTGTAGTGTGTGTGTGTGTGGTGTCTGTAGTGTGTGTGTGTGTGGTGTCTGTAGTGTGTGTGTGTGTGGTGTCTGTAGTGTGTGTGTGTGTGGTGTCTGTAGTGTGTGTGTGTGTGGTGTCTGTAGTGTGTGTGTGTGTGGTGTCTGTAGTGTGTGTGTGTGTGGTGTCTGTAGTGTGTGTGTGTGTGGTGTCTGTAGTGTGTGTGTGTGTGGTGTCTGTAGTGTGTGTGTGTGTGGTGTCTGTAGTGTATGTGTGTGTGGTGTCTGTAGTGTATGTGTGTGTGGTGTCTGTAATGTGTGTGTGGTGTCTGTAGTGTATGTGTGTGTGGTGTCTGTAATGTGTGTGTGGTGTCTGTAATGTGTGTGTGGTGTCTGTAATGTGTGTGTGGTGTCTGTAGTGTGTGTGTGTGTGGTGTCTGTAGTGTGTGTGGTGTCGGTGTCTGTAGTGTGTGTGGTGTCTGTAGTGTGTGTGGTGTCTGTAGTGTGTGTGGTGTCTGTAGTGTGTGTGGTGTCTGTAGTGTGTGTGGTGTCTGTAGTGTGTGTGGTGTCTGTAGTGTGTGTGGTGTCTGTAGTGTGTGTGGTGTCTGTAGTGTGTGTGGTGTCTGTAGTGTGTGTGGTGTCTGTAGTGTGTGTGGTGTCTGTAGTGTGTGTGGTGTCTGTAGTGTGTGTGGTGTCTGTAGTGTGTGTGGTGTCTGTAGTGTGTGTGGTGTCTGTAGTGTGTGTGGTGTCTGTAGTGTGTGTGGTGTCTGTAGTGTGTGTGGTGTCTGTAGTGTGTGTGGTGTCTGTAGTGTGTGTGGTGTCTGTAGTGTGTGTGGTGTCTGTAGTGTGTGTGGTGTCTGTAGTGTGTGTGGTGTCTGTAGTGTGTGTGGTGTCTGTAGTGTGTGTGGTGTCTGTAGTGTGTGTGGTGTCTGTAGTGTGTGTGGTGTCTGTAGTGTGTGTGGTGTCTGTAGTGTGTGTGGTGTCTGTAGTGTGTGTGGTGTCTGTAGTGTGTGTGGTGTCTGTAGTGTGTGTGGTGTCTGTAGTGTGTGTGGTGTCTGTAGTGTGTGTGGTGTCTGTAGTGTGTGGGTGTGGTGTCTGTAGTGTGTGGGTGTGGTGTCTGTAGTGTGTGGGTGTGGTGTCTGTAGTGTGTGTGTGTGTGGTGTCTGTAGTGTGTGTGTGTGTGGTGTCTGTAGTGTGTGTGTGTGTGGTGTCTGTAGTGTGTGTGTGTGTGGTGTCTGTAGTGTGTGTGTGTGTGGTGTCTGTAGTGTGTGTGTGTGTGGTGTCTGTAGTGTGTGTGTGTGTGGTGTCTGTAGTGTGTGTGTGTGTGGTGTCTGTAGTGTGTGTGTGTGTGGTGTCTGTAGTGTGTGTGTGTGTGGTGTCTGTAGTGTGTGTGTGTGTGGTGTCTGTAGTGTGTGTGTGTGTGGTGTCTGTAGTGTGTGTGTGTGTGGTGTCTGTAGTGTGTGTGTGTGTGGTGTCTGTAGTGTGTGTGTGTGTGGTGTCTGTAGTGTGTGTGTGTGTGGTGTCTGTAGTGTGTGTGTGTGTGGTGTCTGTAGTGTGTGTGTGTGTGGTGTCTGTAGTGTGTGTGTGTGTGGTGTCTGTAGTGTGTGTGTGTGTGGTGTCTGTAGTGTGTGTGTGTGTGGTGTCTGTAGTGTGTGTGTGTGTGGTGTCTGTAGTGTGTGTGTGTGTGGTGTCTGTAGTGTGTGTGTGTGTGGTGTCTGTAGTGTGTGTGTGTGTGGTGTCTGTAGTGTGTGTGTGTGTGGTGTCTGTAGTGTGTGTGTGTGTGGTGTCTGTAGTGTGTGGTGTCTGTAGTGTGTGTGTGTGTGGTGTCTGTAATGTGTGTGTGGTGTCTGTAATGTGTGTGTGGTGTCTGTAGTGTGTGTGTGGTGTCTGTAGTGTGTGTGTGTGTGGTGTCTGTAGTGTATGTGTGTGTGGTGTCTGTAGTGTGTGTGTGTGTGGTGTCTGTAGTGTGTGTGTGTGTGGTGTCTGTAGTGTGTGTGTGTGTGGTGTCTAGTGTGTGTGTGTGTGTGGTGTCTGTAGTGTGTGTGTGGTGTCTGTAGTGTGTGTGTGTGTGGTGTCTGTAGTGTGTGCGTGTGTGGTGTCTGTAGTGTGTGCGTGTGTGGTGTCTGTAGTGTGTGTGTGTGTGTGGTGTCTGTAGTGTGTGTGTGTGTGGTGTCTGTAGTGTGTGTGTGTGTGGTGTCTGTAGTGTGTGTGTGTGTGGTGTCTGTAGTGTGTGTGTGTGTGGTGTCTGTAGTGTGTGTGTGTGTGGTGTCTGTAGTGTGTGTGTGTGTGGTGTCTGTAGTGTGTGTGTGTGTGGTGTCTGTAGTGTGTGTGTGTGTGGTGTCTGTAGTGTGTGTGTGTGTGGTGTCTGTAGTGTGTGTGTGTGTGGTGTCTGTAGTGTGTGTGTGTGTGGTGTCTGTAGTGTATGTGTGTGTGGTGTCTGTAGTGTATGTGTGTGTGGTGTCTGTAGTGTATGTGTGTGTGGTGTCTGTAATGTGTGTGTGGTGTCTGTAGTGTATGTGTGTGTGGTGTCTGTAATGTGTGTGTGGTGTCTGTAATGTGTGTGTGGTGTCTGTAATGTGTGTGTGGTGTCTGTAGTGTGTGTGTGTGTGGTGTCTGTAGTGTGTGTGTGTGTGGTGTCTGTAGTGTGTGTGGTGTCTGTAGTGTGTGTGGTGTCTGTAGTGTGTGTGGTGTCTGTAGTGTGTGTGGTGTCTGTAGTGTGTGTGGTGTCTGTAGTGTGTGTGGTGTCTGTAGTGTGTGTGGTGTCTGTAGTGTGTGTGGTGTCTGTAGTGTGTGTGGTGTCTGTAGTGTGTGTGGTGTCTGTAGTGTGTGTGGTGTCTGTAGTGTGTGTGGTGTCTGTAGTGTGTGTGGTGTCTGTAGTGTGTGTGGTGTCTGTAGTGTGTGTGGTGTCTGTAGTGTGTGTGGTGTCTGTAGTGTGTGTGGTGTCTGTAGTGTGTGTGGTGTCTGTAGTGTGTGTGGTGTCTGTAGTGTGTGTGGTGTCTGTAGTGTGTGTGGTGTCTGTAGTGTGTGTGGTGTCTGTAGTGTGTGTGGTGTCTGTAGTGTGTGTGGTGTCTGTAGTGTGTGTGGTGTCTGTAGTGTGTGTGGTGTCTGTAGTGTGTGTGGTGTCTGTAGTGTGTGTGGTGTCTGTAGTGTGTGTGGTGTCTGTAGTGTGTGTGGTGTCTGTAGTGTGTGTGGTGTCTGTAGTGTGTGTGGTGTCTGTAGTGTGTGTGGTGTCTGTAGTGTGTGTGGTGTCTGTAGTGTGTGTGGTGTCTGTAGTGTGTGGGTGTGGTGTCTGTAGTGTGTGGGTGTGGTGTCTGTAGTGTGTGTGTGTGGTGTCTGTAGTGTGTGTGTGGTGTCTGTAGTGTGTGTGTGTGTGGTGTCTGTAGTGTGTGTGTGTGTGGTGTCTGTAGTGTGTGTGTGTGTGGTGTCTGTAGTGTGTGTGTGTGTGGTGTCTGTAGTGTGTGTGTGTGTGGTGTCTGTAGTGTGTGTGTGTGTGGTGTCTGTAGTGTGTGTGTGTGTGGTGTCTGTAGTGTGTGTGTGTGTGGTGTCTGTAGTGTGTGTGTGTGTGGTGTCTGTAGTGTGTGTGTGTGTGGTGTCTGTAGTGTGTGTGTGTGTGGTGTCTGTAGTGTGTGTGTGTGTGGTGTCTGTAGTGTGTGTGTGTGTGGTGTCTGTAGTGTGTGTGTGTGTGGTGTCTGTAGTGTGTGTGTGTGTGGTGTCTGTAGTGTGTGTGTGTGTGTGTGGTGTCTGTAGTGTGTGTGTGTGTGTGTGGTGTCTGTAGTGTGTGTGTGTGTGTGTGGTGTCTGTAGTGTGTGTGTGTGTGTGTGGTGTCTGTAGTGTGTGTGTGTGTGTGTGGTGTCTGTAGTGTGTGTGTGTGTGTGTGGTGTCTGTAGTGTGTGTGTGTGTGTGTGGTGTCTGTAGTGTGTGTGTGTGTGTGTGGTGTCTGTAGTGTGTGTGTGTGTGTGGTGTCTGTAGTGTGTGTGTGTGCGTGGTGTCTGTAGTGTGTGTGTGTGGTGTCTGTAGTGTGTGTGTGTGGTGTCTGTAGTGTGTGTGTGTGTGGTGTCTGTAGTGTGTGTGTGTGTGGTGTCTGTAGTGTGTGTGTGTGTGGTGTCTGTAGTGTGTGTGTGTCTGTAGTGTGTGTGTGGTGTCTGTAGTGTGTGTGTGTGTGGTGTCTGTAGTGTGTGTGTGTGTGTGGTGTCTGTAGTGTGTGTGTGTGTGTGTGGTGTCTGTAGTGTGTGTGTGTGTGGTGTCTGTAGTGTGTGTGTGTGTGGTGTCTGTAGTGTGTGTGTGTGTGGTGTCTGTAGTGTGTGTGTGTGTGGTGTCTGTAGTGTGTGTGTGTGTGGTGTCTGTAGTGTGTGTGTGTGTGGTGTCTGTAGTGTGTGTGTGTGTGGTGTCTGTTGTGTGTGTGTGTGTGTGTGGTGTCTGTAGTGTGTGTGTGTGTGTGTGGTGTCTGTAGTGTGTGTGTGTGGTGTCTGTAGTGTGTGTGTGTGTGGTGTCTGTAGTGTGTGTGTGTGTGGTGTCTGTAGTGTGTGTGTGTGTGGTGTCTGTAGTGTGTGTGTGTCTGTTGTGTGTGTGTGGTGTCTGTAGTGTGTGTGTGTGGTGTCTGTAGTGTGTGTGTGTGGTGTCTGTAGTGTGTGTGTGTGGTGTCTGTAGTGTGTGTGTGTGGTGTCTGTAGTGTGTGTGTGTGGTGTCTGTAGTGTGTGTGTGTGGTGTCTGTAGTGTGTGTGTGTGGTGTCTGTAGTGTGTGTGTGTGGTGTCTGTAGTGTGTGTGTGTGGTGTCTGTAGTGTGTGTGTGTGGTGTCTGTAGTGTGTGTGTGTGGTGTCTGTAGTGTGTGTGGTGTCTGTAGTGTGTGTGGTGTCTGTAGTGTGTGTGGTGTCTGTAGTGTGTGTGGTGTCTGTAGTGTGTGTGGTGTCTGTAGTGTGTGTGGTGTCTGTAGTGTGTGTGGTGTCTGTGGTGTCTGTAGTGTGTGGTGTCTGTAGTGTGTGTGTGTGTGGTGTCTGTAGTGTGTGTGTGTGTGGTGTCTGTAGTGTGTGTGTGTGTGGTGTCTGTAGTGTGTGTGTGGTGTCTGTAGTGTGTGTGTGTGTGTGGCGTCTGTAGTGTGTGTGTGTGTGTGTGGCGTCTGTAGTGTGTGTGGTGTCTGTGGCGTCTGTAGTGTGTGTGTGTGTGTGGTGTCTGTAGTGTGTGTGTGTGTCTGTTTCTGTCTGCCCTCTAGCCCCGCAACGCGTATCGACCGTTGCTTGAAACAGCTATCCACAGCAGTATTGTACACACTGGACGCAGCAGCAATAATCAGCCTCAATGCAGCATTTCCCTTTAGAAAGGAGGACCTGTCGCCACTTGTGCAGTCAGACCAGTCCACCCTGGTGTGTATTCACCTGGTACTTTGAGCGATGTGTGCATGCTAAATGTATCACGCTGTGTGTATGGGTGCAAGGGTGCAGGTGGGAGTGCGGTGAGGATGATGAGTGAGTCCGAGTGTGTTACATTGAGTTTATCACGTGGAAACAAGTCACTTGGCTCAGCCAGTCCATATCAGTATTAATACTCCACTCCTTGCATTCTGTTGACTCGATCTCGCCCTGTCAACATTTCTTTGTTGCTTTCTCCCTAGTGCTTAGCTGCCCTTTCAAGGCCTGTAAGCTATTCACCTCAGCCACTTCCTCTGTTACTTACATGTTCCACATCCTCATCGCTCATTTAGACAGGTACATGGATAGGAAAGGTTTAGAGGGATATGGGCCAAATGCAGGCAAATGGGACTAGCTCAGTTTAGGAAACTTGGTCGGCAGGGACAAGTTGGGCCGAAGGGCCTGTTCATAGGTTTAAAGGAGATGTACGAGGCAAGTTTTTTTACACACAGGGTGGTGGGTGCCTGGAACTCGCTGCTGGGGGAGGTAGTGGAAGCGGATACGATAGTGACTTTTAAGTGGCATCTTGACAAGTACATGAATAGGATGGGAATAGAGGGATATGGTCCCCGGAAGGGTAGGGGGTTTTAGTTAAGTCGGGCAGCATGGTCGGTGCAGGCTTGGAGGGCCGAAGGGCCTGTTCCTGTGCTGGAATTTTCTTTGTTCCGTGCTGTATATCTCTATGACTCTCTCTGAGTGAAGAGGTTTCTCCTGGTTCCTCAATTGGATTTATTAGTGACTAACTTATATTTCTGATTTATTGCTTTGGGTTCCTCTGCAAGTGGAAACATTTTCCCTACATCTATCCAATTTAAAGCCCCTATCCTCTATCAGGGGTTTTAAATTGGATAGATATAGGGAAAATGTTTCCTGAAGTTGTGACTTCTCGATTTTGGTTATCTCTTCAAATTTTTATTTTCGCTCCCGTCTCCAGTGTTCCTAAGTTCCCTTTGTAACACGGAGATCAGAACTGTTCACAATGCAACATCATCAACTCCCGTTTTATATCACATTCCAAGGTGCCTCTGTTTGCCTGCATTGCAAAATAATCGCCTTAACCGTTGCGTAAGGCAAATCCGATCTCTCTTTTAGCCGGCCTTTATGAAAGACTTATTGTCTAGGCTGCCTCCCCAGAACAAGGAGAAATGAAACTCCAAAGTAGCAGCAGAGTTTTGATGATTTAAAATCAGGAAGCCCACAGCATTTGTTTTGAACAGTGAACAAGCATTTCAGTTTCGAAGCAGGGAACTGACAAATCTTGGTGGATTTGCATGAAGCCATATGAATTATGAGCACAAGTAGGCCATTCGGCCCCTCAAGCCTGCTCCGTCATTCAATAAGATCATGGTTGTTGTGCTTGCAACGTCAGCCCCACAATTCCACCTACCCCCAATAACCTTTCACCCCTTTGTTATCTAGCTCTGCCTTAAAAACATTCAAAGACTCTATTTCCACTCCCTTTTGACAAGGAGAGTTTTGGGGGCGGCACGGTGGCACAGTGGTTAGTACTGCTGCCTCACAGCGCCAGGGGTCTTGGTTTGATTCCCGGCTTGGGTCACTGTCTGTGTGGAGTTTACACATTCTCCCCGTATCTGTGTGGGTTTCCTCCAGGTTCTCTGGTTTCCTCCCACAGTCCAAAAGATGTGCTGGTTAGGGTGCATTGGCCGTGCTAAATTCTCCCTCAGTGTACCCGAACAGGCGCCAGAGTGTGGCGACTAGGGGATTTTCACAGTAACTTAATTGCAGTGTAAGCTTACTTGTGACAATAATAAATAAACTTTAAAACCGCTAAGAGAAAAAAATTCTCCTCATTTCTGTCTTAAGGGGAGTCTAAAACTAGAGGGCATAGGTTTAATGTGAGAGGGGAGAGATACAAAAGGGTCCAGAGGGGCAATTTCTTTCACACAGAGGGTGGTGAGTGTCTGGAACGAGCTGCAGGAGGTATTAGTGGAGTCGGGTACAATTTTGTCTTTTAAAAAGCTTTTGGACAGTTACATGGGTAAGATGACTATCAAGGGATACGGGCCAAGCGCGGACAATTGGGACTAGCTTAGTCCTTTCTAAAAAAAAAAGGCAGTTATGGACAAGTTGGGCCGAAGGGCCTATTTCAATGCTGTAAACTTCGATGACTCTAAATGAGTGACACCTTATTTTTAAAAAGTGACCCCCTAGTTCTAGAATCTCCGACAAGAGGAAACATCCTCTCCACCCTGTCAATACCCCTCAAGTCTTACAGTAAACCTCTGAATGTTTCCAACATCTTGCATCTTTCCTTAAATAAGGATGGCTTTACTGTACTCACTACTCCAGATGTGGTGTCACCGGTGCCCTGTACAACTGAGACTTAACCTCCCTCCTTTTGAAATCAATTACTGAAATGTGCAAAGACATGTACTGTCGACTCACAGACTAATTTCTGTTAATTCAGCACGTCTGTTACTTTGCGTGTGTGTTTTAATTAGTTTGATTTAATATTGCAGTGCCTCTGGTGTAATGCTGACCACAAATGTGTTGACTACCCAGTGAGGTCAATCCTGCCGCCCAAGCACGTGTGTCCTCTCTCTAAGGCACGATGGGGAGTCTGCTGGGGTAAGTGGCCTGAAATGTATTTATCTTGTTTACTTATTGTGCAATGCTTCTTTACTCTCTTGAATAAACATTCATATTTCTTCCTCACTGCAAAATACACTCTGTCCTTTCCCCCTTTATCATTGCACTGAGCAACTCCGCATCCAGCCACATCAGTGCAGAAGACAAGATCATAGAATCCCTACAGTGCAGAAGGAGGCCACCATTCGGCTCATCGAGTCTGCACCGACCACAATCCCACCCAGGCCCTATTCCCGTAATCCCATGTATTTACCCTGCTAGTCCCCCTGACATGAGGGTCAATTTAGCATGGCCAATCAACCTAACCCGCACATCTTTGGACTGTTGGGGGGGGAAACCAGAGCATCCGGGGGAAACCCACGCAGACACGGGGAGAACGTGCAAACTCCACACAGACGAGGCTGAAGCATTCGTAACCATCTTCAGCCAGAAGTGCCGAGTGGATGATCCATCTCGGCCTCCTCCAGAGGTCCCCAGCATCACAGATGCCAGCCTCCAGCCAATTCGATTCACTCCAAATGAGATTAAGAAACAGCTTAAGACACTAGATACTGCAAAGGCAAGGGCACCTGACAATATTCCAACAATACTATTGGAGACTTGTGCTCCTCGTTGAATATGTTTAAATCACGGGTAGATAGTTTTCTGATCGATAAGGGAATTAGGGGATATGGGGAGCAGGCGAGTAAGTGGAACTGATTCGCTTCAGATCAGCCATGATCTTGTTGAATGGCGGGGCAGGCTCGAAGGGCCAGATGGCCTACTCCTGCTCCTATTTCTTATGTTCTTATGCTCCAGAACTTTCCGCACCCCTAGCCAAACTGTTCCAGTATAGCCACAGCACTGGCATCTAACCAGCAATGTGGAAAACTGCCCAGGTTTATCACATCAGAAAACCCAATCTGGCCAGTTACTGCCCCGGCAGTCTGCTCGATCATCAGTAAAGTGATGGAAGGGGGTCATCAACAGCGTTATCAAGCAGCACCTGCTCAGCAATAACCTGCTCACTGATACTCAGTTTTTGGGTTCTGCCAGGGTCACTCAGCTCCTAACCTGATTACAGCCTTGGTTTAAACATGAAAAAAGCTGAACTCCAGAGGTGAGGTGAGAGTGACTACCCTTGACATCAAGGCCGCAAGTGTGGCATCAAGGAATCTGTGGAATTCTTTACCTCCGAGGGCTGTAGAGGCTGGGTCGTTAAGTATGTTCAAGGCTGAGATGGACAGATTTTTAATCAGTAAGGGAATCGAGGGGATAAGGCGGGAAACGAGTTGAGGATTATCACATCAGATCAGTCATGATCTCATTGAATGGCCAAGCAGACTCGATGGGCTAAATGGTCTACTTCTGCTCCTATGTTGAAGACACAATTGGTTTAGCTGCCAGAACTTGGGGTGGCACGGTTGCACAATAGTTAGCGCTGCTGCCCACAGCGCCAGGGACTGGGTTCGATTCCCGGCTCGGGTCACTGTCTGTGTGGAGTTTGCACATTCTCCTCGTGTCTGCGTGGGTTTCCTCCGGGTGCTCCGGTTTCCTCCCACAGTCCAAAGATGTGCAGGTTAGGTTGATTGGCCAGGTTATAAATTGCCCCTTAGAGTCCTGGGATGCGTAGGTTAGAGGGATTAGCGGGTAAATATGTGGGGGTAGGGCCTGGGTGGGATTGTGGTCGGTGCAGACTCGATGGGCCGAATGACCTCCTTCTGCACTGTAGGGTTTCTATGATTTCTATGATTCCGGCCTTGGGTCACTCTGTGGAATCTGCATGTTCTCCCCGTGTCTGCGGTTTCCCCCGGATGCTCTGGTTTCCTCCCACAGTCCAAAGATGTGCGGGTTGGGTTGATTGGCCATGCTAAATTGACCCTAGTGTCAGGGGATTAGCAGGGTAAATACGTGGGGTTACAGGGATAAGGCCTGGGTGGGATTGTGATCAGTGCAGGCTTGATGGGCCAAATGGCGGCCTCCTGCACTGTAGGGATTCTATGATTCTATGAACTGGCGAGCTTTACATTATCGAGCAACTTCCAGCTTATTACCTCATTTCCCAAACATCTTGCTAAGTCTTAAGACCATAAGACATAGGAACAGAATTAGGCCACTCGGCCCATCGAGTCTGCTCCGCCATTCAATCATGGCCGATATTTTTCTCATCCCCATTCTCCTGCCTTTTCCCCATAATCCTGCTCTTTCTAACCCCCCTCTTTCCAACAGCCAGTGACGAGTTAGTTCACAAAGATTGAGATCATTTGTTTGGCTGTTTCTCACCCTTGTCCTGAAATCCGCTAGCCCCTCTCCCATCTCCCTTCTCCCATCTCCCTTCTCCCATCCCCCCCTCTCCCATCCCCCCCTCTCCCATCTCCCTTCTCTCAGTGCATTTTGTTCACGAGTCCCACCCCTTGATGCTATTCCTATTAAACCGCTGACTTGCTCGACTTTTCTGTCTCTCCCTACTGCTAGCTGGCCCTCAGTTCAATCCCCTTCTTTTCAAAACTGTCTTTTAGGACCCCGTTCCTCAAAACAAAAACCCACCCTCAAACTCCTAAATTATTGTGTGGTCTCTGAGCTCCCCTTCCAGCCAGAGTGTTCCCTTCTTTCCCATTGCTTCCAGCCTGAATCTCTCCAGTTAGCTGTCTGTCCATCTGAAATTGGCCTAATCAAAGGCCCAAATGCCATCCTCCAAGTATGTGGGTGCCCATCGCCCTCATCGCAGCCTTTGACATCATCCAGCACCATCTTTCACCAGCGACACGCCTCCCATTCAGTGTGGCTGCCCTCACTTGGGTCTACTCCGAGCTAGCAACCAAATTATCTCCGCATCCCTTTAGCACCCCCTGCGCCATAACATCCACCCCCCCTCAGCGATCTGTCCTTGCCCCCCCCCCCCCCCCCCCCCGCCATTGGAAGAACCGAAGGCATTGTATTTGGTCCCCACCTCTACCGCAATTGTTGTCACCCGATCCAGTCCCTTCCTGGTACTGTTTCAGGAACTGCAGAGTTCCCCACACACCCGCACGCACATTCCACAGCTTAAGATGGTGTTTTGTTGTGCATTGTGGTGGGAAAGAGGTTCAGGTTCCTGTTAAGCTACCTAATTCAGGATCAGATGTCAGTGCAAGTGCTAGCCTTGACTTTAAGCTCAGTAATCTCTGAAGTGCGCTCTGTGTGGACGGCGGAGGAGAACAGGAGGGGTGTGATGTTCTCCCAGACCGAACATTGTTAAAATTGCCCATCCTCATCTCGATGTTACACGGGGAAAAGCAGCCTGAAAGTGTTCTGCTGCTACCTGCTGAACCACTTGTCACAATGAGTTTCCATCTGTAATTTGAGGAGTTTCCCTTCTTGGAGATGAATTTAAGGGGTGGCGTGCGATGGTCGGGGCAAAATAAAGCCTGTTCCATTACCACAATTGGAACGGAATTGGTGCCAATACCCTTGAGTTATCGGAGTTGCAAAATTGCTTACAGCGTGGCAGAGAGCTCTGTTTCACGCAAGGTGTGACTGTGTTTTGAGGAACAGAACTCATTTGGCACAATCGCTGCCTGTTTTCAAAAGGCAGTTGCCATCTTTCCAGCAAATCTGGAAGTTAGCTTCACGCTTGTATGTTTTTCCACCTGAGATCACAGGGGTGAAATGCAGAATCGCACTTGGGCAACTTGGGCAGCACGGTGGCACAGTGGTTAGCACTGCTGCCTCACAGCGCCAGGGACCCGGGTTCAATTCCGGCCTCAGGTCACTGCCTGTGTAGAGTTTGCACATTCTCCCCGTGTCTGCGTGGGTTTCCTCCCACACTCCAACGATGTACGGGTTAGGTGGATTGGCCATGCTAAATTGACCCTTGGTGTCAGGGTAAACACATGAGGTAATGGGGATAGGACCTGGGTAGGATAGTGGTCAGTGCAGACTCAATGGGCCGAATGGCCTCCTTCTGCGCTGTAAGATTCTAAGATCGTAACTTGCTGAGGAAGTGAAAAGCGCTGGTGTTAAATGTTCGGAGTTTAACATGTCAGAGCTATCATGGGAAACAGTGTCACTCTAGGGGGCCCTTATCCTCCATCATTATCATTATAAACAGCCCTGTTCACAGCTTGATCTCCTCAACTTCTGCAAGAGAATCTGTCACCGAATTCCCCCACTGATTTGTGATGACTTCATGCATTTGATTTGATTTGATTTATTATTGTCACATGTATTGGGATACAGTGAAAAGTATTGTTTTTTTGCGCGCTATACAGACAAAGCATACCGTTCATAGAGTAGATGTGGAGCAGGAAAGGAGAGAGTGCAGAATGTTACAGTCATAGCTGGCATGTAGAGAAAGATGAACTTAACACAAGGTAGGTCCATTCAAAAGTCTGACAGCAGCAGGGAAGAAGCTGTTCTTGAGTCAGTTCGTGACCTCAGACTTTTGTATCTTTTTCCCGACGGAAGAAGGTGGAAGAGAGAATGTCCGGGGTGCGTGGGGTCCTTGATTACGCTGGCTGCTTTGCCGAGGCAGCGGGAAGTGTAGACAGAGTCAATGGATGGGAGGCTGGTTTGCGTGATGTACTGGGCTACATTCACGACCTTTTGTAGTTTCTGGCAATGTAGACCAACTTTGGCATTTTTTAATTTCAAGAATTCGGTTGAATCCCAGCCTCGGGTCAGTTTCACTGTTGAACAGTGGGAAGCATGGAAAGATGTAATGAGATGCGTTCTGCAGGGTGAATTGGTCTGAATTGTACCCACATTTAGTAATGGTTTGACAGGAAGGAAGCAGAGTCCGATGTCAGGTGATCCCAAGAAGATGGAGGCAATAAATGCAACATCCATTGGTGCAGATGTGCACAGAAAGGGTGTTTAATTCTGAAAACCAGGACAGGATGGATTTATTATGAATCACAAAGCAGATGTTTTATAGTACATTAAACCCACTCTTAGTTCTGATTGTCTCAGTCCCCTTGTCAATCCTGTATCCAACGCGCACCATTCTTGCTATTTTTTTCGATAAGGTGCATTAGACCAGATTTCCAGAGGAATTCTCATAAATTTGTAAGACTGTGTGGATCCGACACTTTTGTACTCCTGCCTACATTCAGAACTTTTACATCCTCGTCAAGACATTACAAAGCAGGGACACAAACCTGCCCCTCGTCCAAAAGCATTTGATAAGACACTTGAATTGGCACTAATGGCTCTTTCAGAACAGAAGATATTGGGTGGGATTTTCCACAGTTCCCTCCCGCCCCCCTTAACGGCAGCTGAGGCTGCATGTCATTGGCCACTAATGGGAAGCAAGGTGGCATTAGGGGTGGCACGGTGGCACAGTGGTTAGCACTGCTGCTTCACAGCGCCAGGGACCCGGGTTCAGTTCCTGGTTTGGGTCACTGTCTGTGTGGAGTTTGCACGTTCTCCCTGTGTCTGCGTGGGTTTCCTCCGGGTGCTCCGGTTTCCTCCCACACTCCAAAGATGTGCGGGTTAGGTTGATTGGCCATGCTAAATTGCCCCTTGTCGGGGGATTAGCAGGGTAAATATGTGGGTCTACAGGAACAGGGTCTGGGTGGGATTGTGGTCGGTGCAGACTCGATGGGTTGAATGGCCTCCTTCTGCACTGTAGGGATTCTATGAAAATCCCACTCGTTGTTTTTGGGTCTTAAAGGAGTAGGTATTTCTAGCAGGAAAAGGGTCATCCAGTCTCGAAACTTTGGCTCTATTCTCTCCCCACAGACGCTGTCAGATCTGCTGAGGTTTTCCAGCATTTTCTGTTTTTGTTTCAGATTCCAGCGTCCACAGTATCTTGCCTTCACTTGTGCAGAATTCAGTCTAAACCTTTTTAGCATTTGCTGTGGGGTAAATAGCATTGTAATCCTTGTCAATATGTTGACTTTAATGGATAATAGCATTGTGGGCACAGGGATTGTTACATACAGTCTATTGGATAACAATATGCTTATAATAGCTTATTGCAATTATGCTGTTGCAATATTAATGAAGGCTGTCTGCTCACAGATAGCAAGATATAAATTATAGAGTTATATTTATTTATGACTTTGAAGTCTCAGGGCGTTTTGCAACCATGAAATACTTTACCACCGCGACTATATTTTGATAATATAGGGAAAGTGGCAGCTAGTTTGCACACAGCAAGCTCGCACACGCAGCAGGGAGGCATCGACTGGGTAATCTGTTTTTCTCTCTGGTTTTGGTTGAGGGATAAATATCGGGTGGAGGTCTCTTGCACCTCCCTGAGCAGGGCTTTGGTTTAATAGTCCCAACCAAAAGACAACACCTCCCTCAGTAGCACCTAGGGTGTCGGCCCAGCTTTTCAAAGCTGTGGTTATTTGAATTTGAGATTGAAGATTGCTAAATGGGAGGGGAAAGTTGGGGAGTGAACAGCACAAAAAGAAAACATCGCCATTTAAACTTTTGCTAAGTTCACACATTCAAGTGAACGTAACTGGTTTGTGTCTAATTTATATTTAGTCTAAATATGTGGGAGGCGAAGAATGGTATGGTTTCTCCAACTTTTTCTTGGTCTCCTTGGCCCATGTGATACCACATTGGCTCTGTAATTCTTGTTCTCTCTCCCCTCCTCCTCTGTTTCTCTCTCTCTCTCTCTCTCTTCCCCCCCCCCCCCCCCCAACTCCAATGTTCAGGACAAAGGCGCTTAATTTTGACCTTGGGTCGCTGTCTGTGTGGAGTTTGCACATTCTCCCCGTGTCTGCGTGGGTTTACTCCGGGTGCCCTGGTTTGCCTCCCTCAGCAATGCGATGTGGTACAGTGGGTTAGCACTGCTGCCTCGCAGCGCCAGGGACCCGGGTTCAATTCCAACCTCGGGTCACTGTCTGTGTGGAGTTTGCACGTTCTCCCCGTGTCAGTATGGGTTTACTCCGGGTGCTCTGGATTCCTCCCACACTCCAAAGATGTTCAGGTTAGGTGGATTGGCCATGCTAAATTGCCCCTTAGTGTCCAAAGATGTGCCGGTTAGGTGGGTTGGCCATGCTAAATTGCCCCTTAGTGTCCAAAGATGTGTAGGTTAGGTGGATTGGCCATGCTAAATTGCCCCTTGGTGTCCAAATATGTGCAGGTTAGGTGGATTGGCCATGATAAATTGCCCTTTAGTGGCAGGGAGAGTAAAGGGTAAGTACGTGGGGTTACGGGGATAGGTCCTTGAGGGATTGCTGTCGGTGCAGATTCGAAGGGCTAAATGGCCTCCTTCTGCACTGTAGGAATCCTCTGATTCTGTGTAATAGAGATCAGTGAAGTGGGAGTGTTGTAAAGTGTAATGCAACCGCACAACTTTCAGACGAGCAAGAGCAGGTTGGCTGGGTGTGTGTAGATGGTGTGGGTACACGGAATGCAGCAGCGTTACTATTCACGGAATGACACCAATGCTGCTGCTGGGCAGATACAGCAAGATAATGTATCATAAAAGTGCTCTCCCTCACTCCATGAAGCTGATCCAAAGCACACAAATGGATAAACCAGGCAAACTAGTTATATCCCTGACTCGAGCCCAGGGTCGGGTGCAATGCCTTATCTTGTCAGCTTGGATCTTGTTTGTCTGTCTTGTGGGGACCATGAATTGGATTCAGTTTGGCTTTTGGAGTAAACAGGGAGATGGGTTTGGGTCTGCACAGCCCACTCTGAGCATTGGCTTTGTAAGAATGCAGTGAAAATCTGTTTTTAAAGTTATGTTACTGGGACAATTTCTTACCACAGGCATTTCTACATTTTTCTATGTTGGACCCCAAGAATCTGCATCTGTGTGTTGGCTTTCAGAGTTCATACTGCCAAAATCAACGTCCGTATCCTAATGGCAGAATTATCGATTCTCTTTATTTATGAGCCATTTCCAACAATATAAACACAGGCTATAACATCCCCATTGTTCGCAACAACTCGCACAAAATATCAAAGTCTCTAAAGTACCATGCAGAGGGTTCTATCAATCACAAGCTTCCTCCACCTTGCGCTCTATGTTTAATATGTGTTTGTAGATGCTGTTGGCTTTACAG